>NW_026293266.1:0-81417 GCF_026419915.1 Harpia harpyja | reverse complement strand
TTTGCGGCAAGAGGCTCTGCCGCGGACGAGCGCCATGAGATGTTGCGTCTCTGCGAAAGCACAGATGCCCACTGCTGTTGTGCCTGTAGATAGGGCGCCAAGGCACCGTGAAGAGCAGCAAGAGCTTTCAGGACTGGGCCCTTCCTTGTGGGAGAAGGAGCCGGATGTTTGCCTTTTCGGCAAGAGGCTCTGCCGCGGACGAGCGCCGTGAGATTTTGCGTCTTTGGGAAAGCACAGATCCCCAGTGCTGTTGTGCCTGTAGATAGGGCAGCACGGCACCGTGAAGAGCAGCAACAGCTTTCAGGGCTGGGCCCTTCCTTCTGGGAGAAGGAGCCGGATGTTTGCCTTTTCGGCAAGAGGCTCTGCAGCAGCCGAGCGCTGTGGGATGTTGCGTCTGTGGGAAAGCACAGATCCCCACTGCTGTTGTGCCTGTAGATAGGGCACCAAGGCACCGTGAAGAGCAGCAACAGCTTTCAGGGCTGGGCCCTTCCTTGTGGGAGAAGGAGCCGGACGTTTGCCTTTTCGGCAATAGGCTCTGCCGCGCCCGAGCGCCGTGAGATGTTGCGTCTGTGGGAAAGCACAGATCCCCACTGCTGTTGTGCCTGTAGATAGGGCGCCTAGGCACCGTGAAGAGCAGCAACAGGTTTCAGGGCTGGGCTCTTCCTTGTGGGAGAAGTAGCCGGACGTTTGCCTTTTCGGCAAGAGGCTCTGCCGCGGACGAGCGCCGTGAGATGTTGCGTCTCTGGGAAAGCACAGATGCCCACTGCTGTTGTGCCTGTAGATAGGACACCAAGGGTAGGTGAAGAGCAGCAAAAGCTTTCAGGACTGGGCCCTTCCTTGTGGGAGAAGGAGCCGGACGTTTGCCTTTTTGGTAAGAGGCTGTGCCGCGGCCGAGCGCCATGAGATGTTGCGTCTGTGGGAAAGCACAGATCCCCAGTGCTGTTGTGCCTGTAGATACGGCACCAAGGCACCGTGAAGAGCAGCAACAGCTTTCAGGGCTGGGCCCTTCCTTGTGGGAGAAGGAGCCGGACGTTTGCCTTTTCGGGAAAAGGCTGTGCCGCGGCCGAGCGCCATGAGATGTTGCGTCTCTGGGAAAGCACAGATCCCCACTGCTGTTGTGCCTGTAGATAGGGCGCCAAGGCACCGTGAAGAGCAGCAAGAGCTTTCAGGACTGGGCCCTTCCTTGTGGGAGAAGGAGCCGGACGTTTGCCTTTTCGGCAAGAGGCTCTGCCGTGGACGAGCGCCGTGAGATTTTGCGTCTGTGGGAAAGCACAGATCCCCACTGCTGTTGTGCATGTAGATAGGACACCAAGGCACCGTGAAGAGCAGCAACAGCTTTCAGGGCTGGGCCCTTCCTTGTGGGAGAAGGAGCCGGACGTTTGCCTTTTTGGCAAGAGGCTGTGCCGCGGCCGAGCGCCATGAGATGTTGCGTCTGTGGGAAAGCACAGATCCCCAGTGCTGTTGTGCCTGTAGATACGGCACCAAGGCACCGTGAAGAGCAGCAACAGCTTTCAGGGCTGGGCCCTTCCTTGTGGGAGAAGGAGCCGGACGTTTGCCTTTTCGGCAAGAGGCTGTGCCGCGGCTGAGCGCCATGAGATGTTGCGTCTCTGGGAAAGCACAGATCCCCACTGCTGTTGTGCCTGTAGATAGGGCACCAAGGTACCGTGAAGAGCAGCATCAGCTGTCAGGGCTGGGCCCTTCCTTGTGGGAGAAGGAGCCGGATGTTTGACTTTTCGGCAAGAGGCTCTGCCGCGGCTGAGTGCTATGGGATGTTGCGTCTCTGGGAAAGCACAGATCCCCACTGCTGTTGTGCCTGTAGATAGGGCGCCAAGGCACCGTGAAGAGCAGCAACAGCTTTCAGGGCTGGGCCCTTCCTTGTGGGAGAAGGAGCCGGATGTTTGACTTTTCGGCAAGAGGCTCTGCCGCGGACGAGCGCTATGGGATGTTGCGTCTCTGGGAAAGCACAGATCCCCACTGCTGTTGTGCCTGTAGTTAGGGCACCAAGGCACCGTGAAGAGCAGCAACAGCTTTCAGGGCTGGGCCCTTCCTTGTGGGAGAAGGAGCCGGACGGTTGCCTTTTCGGCAAGAGGCTGTGCCGCGGACGAGCGCCATGAGATGTTGCGTCTCTGCGAAAGCACAGATGCCCACTGCTGTTGTGCCTGTAGATAGGGCGCCAAGGCACCGTGAAGAGCAGCAAGAGCTTTCAGGACTGGGCCCTTCCTTGTGGGAGAAGGAGCCGGACGTTTGCCTTTTCGGCAAGAGGCTCTCCCGCGGCTGAGCGCCGTGAGATGTTGCGTCTGTGGGAAAGCACAGATGCCCAGTGCTGTTGTGCCTGTAGATACGGCACCAAGGCACCGTGAAGAGCAGCAACAGCTTTCAGGGCTGGGCCCTTCCTTGTGGGAGAAGGAGCCGGACGTTTGCCTTTTTGGCAAGAGGCTGTGCCGCGGCCGAGCGCCATGAGATGTTGCGTCTGTGGGAAAGCACAGATGCCCACTGCTGTTGTGCCTGTAGATACGGCACCAAGGCACCGTGAAGAGCAGCAACAGCTTTGAGGGCTGGGCCCTTCCTTGTGGGAGAAGGAGCCGGACGTTTGCCTTTTCGGCAAGAGGCTGTGCCGCGGCTGAGCGCCATGAGATGTTGCGTCTCTGGGAAAGCACAGATCCCCACTGCTGTTGTGCCTGTAGATAGGGCACCAAGGTACCGTGAAGAGCAGCAACAGCTGTCAGGGCTGGGCCCTTCCTTGTGGGAGAAGGAGCCGGACGTTTGCCTTTTCGGCAAGAGGCTCTGCCGCGGCTGAGTGCTATGGGATGTTGCGTCTCTGGGAAAGCACAGATCCCCACTGCTGTTGTGCCTGTAGATAGGGCGCCAAGGCACCGTGAAGAGCAGCAACAGCTTTCAGGGCTGGGCCCTTCCTTGTGGGAGAAGGAGCCGGATGTTTGACTTTTCGGCAAGAGGCTCTGCCGCGGACGAGCGCTATGGGATGTTGCGTCTCTGGGAAAGCACAGATCCCCACTGCTGTTGTGCCTGTAGTTAGGGCACCAAGGCAGCGTGAAGAGCAGCAACAGCTTTCAGGGCTGGGCCCTTCCTTGTGGGAGAAGGAGCCAGACGGTTGCCTTTTCGGCAAGAGGCTGTGCCGCGGACGAGCGCCGTGAGATGTTGCGTCTGTTGGAAAGCACAGATCCCCAGTGCTGTTGTGCCTGTAGATAGGGCGCCAAGGCACCGTGAAGAGCAGCAACAGCTTTCAGGGCTGGGCCCTTCCTTGTGGGAGAAGGAGCCGGATGTTTGACTTTTCGGCAAGAGGCTCTGCCGCGGCTGAGCGCTATGGGATGTTGCGTCTCTGGAAAGCACAGATCCCCACTGCTGTTGTGCCTGTAGATAGGGCGCCAAGGCACCGTGAAGAGCAGCAACAGCTTTCAGGGCTGGGCCCTTCCTTGTGGGAGAAGGAGCCGGACGGTTGCCTTTTCGGCAAGAGGCTGTGCCGCGGCCGAGCGCCATGAGATGTTGCGTCTGTGGGAAAGCACAGATCCCCACTGCTGTTTTGCCTGTAGATAGGGCGCCAAGGCACCGTGAAGAGCAGCAACAGCTTTCAGGGCTGGGCCCTTCCTTGTGGGAGAAGGAGCCGGACGTTTGCCTTTTCGGCAAGAGGCTCTGCCGCGGACGAGCGCTATGGGATGTTGCGTCTCTGGGAAAGCACAGATCCCCACTGCTGTTGTGCCTGTAGTTAGGGCACCAAGGCACCGTGAAGAGCAGCAACAGCTTTCAGGGCTGGGCCCTTCCTTGTGGGAGAAGGAGCCGGACGTTTGCCTTTGCGGCAAGAGGCTCTGCCGCGGACGAGCGCCATGAGATGTTGCGTCTCTGCGAAAGCACAGATGCCCACTGCTGTTGTGCCTGTAGATAGGGCGCCAAGGCACCGTGAAGAGCAGCAAGAGCTTTCAGGACTGGGCCCTTCCTTGTGGGAGAAGGAGCCGGATGTTTGCCTTTTCGGCAAGAGGCTCTGCCGCGGACGAGCGCCGTGAGATTTTGCGTCTTTGGGAAAGCACAGATCCCCAGTGCTGTTGTGCCTGTAGATAGGGCAGCACGGCACCGTGAAGAGCAGCAACAGCTTTCAGGGCTGGGCCCTTCCTTCTGGGAGAAGGAGCCGGATGTTTGCCTTTTCGGCAAGAGGCTCTGCAGCAGCCGAGCGCTGTGGGATGTTGCGTCTGTGGGAAAGCACAGATCCCCACTGCTGTTGTGCCTGTAGATAGGGCACCAAGGCACCGTGAAGAGCAGCAACAGCTTTCAGGGCTGGGCCCTTCCTTGTGGGAGAAGGAGCCGGACGTTTGCCTTTTCGGCAATAGGCTCTGCCGCGCCCGAGCGCCGTGAGATGTTGCGTCTGTGGGAAAGCACAGATCCCCACTGCTGTTGTGCCTGTAGATAGGGCGCCAAGGCACCGTGAAGAGCAGCAACAGGTTTCAGGGCTGGGCTCTTCCTTGTGGGAGAAGTAGCCGGACGTTTGCCTTTTCGGCAAGAGGCTCTGCCGCGGACGAGCGCCGTGAGATGTTGCGTCTCTGGGAAAGCACAGATGCCCACTGCTGTTGTGCCTGTAGATAGGACACCAAGGGTAGGTGAAGAGCAGCAAAAGCTTTCAGGACTGGGCCCTTCCTTGTGGGAGAAGGAGCCGGACGTTTGCCTTTTTGGTAAGAGGCTGTGCCGCGGCCGAGCGCCATGAGATGTTGCGTCTGTGGGAAAGCACAGATCCCCAGTGCTGTTGTGCCTGTAGATACGGCACCAAGGCACCGTGAAGAGCAGCAACAGCTTTCAGGGCTGGGCCCTTCCTTGTGGGAGAAGGAGCCGGACGTTTGCCTTTTCGGGAAAAGGCTGTGCCGCGGCCGAGCGCCATGAGATGTTGCGTCTCTGGGAAAGCACAGATCCCCACTGCTGTTGTGCCTGTAGATAGGGCGCCAAGGCACCGTGAAGAGCAGCAAGAGCTTTCAGGACTGGGCCCTTCCTTGTGGGAGAAGGAGCCGGACGTTTGCCTTTTCGGCAAGAGGCTCTGCCGTGGACGAGCGCCGTGAGATTTTGCGTCTGTGGGAAAGCACAGATCCCCACTGCTGTTGTGCATGTAGATAGGACACCAAGGCACCGTGAAGAGCAGCAACAGCTTTCAGGGCTGGGCCCTTCCTTGTGGGAGAAGGAGCCGGACGTTTGCCTTTTTGGCAAGAGGCTGTGCCGCGGCCGAGCGCCATGAGATGTTGCGTCTGTGGGAAAGCACAGATCCCCAGTGCTGTTGTGCCTGTAGATAGGGCACCAAGGTACCGTGAAGAGCAGCAACAGCTGTCAGGGCTGGGCCCTTCCTTGTGGGAGAAGGAGCCGGACGTTTGCCTTTTCGGCAAGAGGCTCTGCCGCGGCTGAGTGCTATGGGATGTTGCGTCTCTGGGAAAGCACAGATCCCCACTGCTGTTGTGCCTGTAGATAGGGCGCCAAGGCACCGTGAAGAGCAGCAACAGCTTTCAGGGCTGGGCCCTTCCTTGTGGGAGAAGGAGCCGGATGTTTGACTTTTCGGCAAGAGGCTCTGCCGCGGACGAGCGCTATGGGATGTTGCGTCTCTGGGAAAGCACAGATCCCCACTGCTGTTGTGCCTGTAGTTAGGGCACCAAGGCACCGTGAAGAGCAGCAACAGCTTTCAGGGCTGGGCCCTTCCTTGTGGGAGAAGGAGCCGGACGGTTGCCTTTTCGGCAAGAGGCTGTGCCGCGGACGAGCGCCATGAGATGTTGCGTCTCTGCGAAAGCACAGATGCCCACTGCTGTTGTGCCTGTAGATAGGGCGCCAAGGCACCGTGAAGAGCAGCAAGAGCTTTCAGGACTGGGCCCTTCCTTGTGGGAGAAGGAGCCGGACGTTTGCCTTTTCGGCAAGAGGCTCTCCCGCGGCTGAGCGCCGTGAGATGTTGCGTCTGTGGGAAAGCACAGATGCCCAGTGCTGTTGTGCCTGTAGATACGGCACCAAGGCACCGTGAAGAGCAGCAACAGCTTTCAGGGCTGGGCCCTTCCTTGTGGGAGAAGGAGCCGGACGTTTGCCTTTTTGGCAAGAGGCTGTGCCGCGGCCGAGCGCCATGAGATGTTGCGTCTGTGGGAAAGCACAGATGCCCACTGCTGTTGTGCCTGTAGATACGGCACCAAGGCACCGTGAAGAGCAGCAACAGCTTTCAGGGCTGGGCCCTTCCTTGTGGGAGAAGGAGCCGGACGTTTGCCTTTTCGGCAAAAGGCTGTGCCGCGGCTGAACGCCATGAGATGTTGCGTCTCTGGGAAAGCACAGATCCCCACTGCTGTTGTGCCTGTAGATAGGGCACCAAGGTACCGTGAAGAGCAGCAAGAGCTTTCAGGGCTGGGCCCTTCCTTGTGGGAGAAGGAGCCGGACGTTTGCCTTTTCGGCAAGAGGCTCTGCCGCGGCTGAGTGCTATGGGATGTTGCGTCTGTGGGAAAGCACAGATCCCCACTGCTGTTGTGCCTGTAGATAGGGCGCCAAGGCACCGTGAAGAGCAGCAACAGCTTTCAGGGCTGGGCCCTTCCTTGTGGGAGAAGGAGCCGGACGGTTGCCTTTTCGGCAAGAGGCTCTGCCGCGGACGAGCGCTATGGGATGTTGCGTCTCTGGGAAAGCACAGATCCCCACTGCTGTTGTGCCTGTAGATAGGGCGCCAAGGCACCGTGAAGAGCAGCAACAGCTTTCAGGGCTGGGCCCTTCCTTGTGGGAGAAGGAGCCGGACGGTTGCCTTTTCGGCAAGAGGCTGTGCCGCGGCCGAGCGCCATGAGATGTTGCGTCTCTGGGAAAGCACAGATCCCCACTGCTGTTGTGCCTGTAGATAGGGCGCCAAGGCACCGTGAAGAGCAGCAAGAGCTTTCAGGACTGGGCCCTTCCTTGTGGGAGAAGGAGCCGGACGTTTGCCTTTTCGGCAAGAGGCTCTGCCGTGGACGAGCGCCGTGAGATTTTGCGTCTGTGGGAAAGCACAGATCCCCACTGCTGTTGTGCATGTAGATAGGACACTAAGGCACCGTGAAGAGCAGCAACAGCTTTCAGGGCTGGGCCCTTCCTTGTGGGAGAAGGAGCCGGACGTTTGCCTTTTTGGCAAGAGGTTGTGCCGCGGCCGAGCGCCATGAGATGTTGCGTCTGTGGGAAAGCACAGATCCCCAGTGCTGTTGTGCCTGTAGATACGGCACCAAGGCACCGTGAAGAGCAGCAACAGCTTTCAGGGCTGGGCCCTTCCTTGTGGGAGAAGGAGCCGGACGTTTGCCTTTTCGGCAAGAGGCTGTGCCGCGGCTGAGCGCCATGAGATGTTGCGTCTCTGGGAAAGCACAGATCCCCACTGCTGTTGTGCCTGTAGATAGGGCGCCAAGGCACCGTGAAGAGCAGCAACAGCTTTCAGGGCTGGGCCCTTCCTTGTGGGAGAAGGAGCCTGATGTTTGACTTTTCGGCAAGAGGCTCTGCCGCGGCTGAGCGCTATGGGATGTTGCGTCTCTGGGAAAGCACAGATCCCCACTGCTGTTGTGCCTGTAGATAGGGCGCCAAGGCACCGTGAAGAGCAGCAACAGCTTTCAGGGCTGGGCCCTTCCTTGTGGGAGAAGGAGCCGGACGGTTGCCTTTTCGGCAAGAGGCTCTGCCGCGGACGAGCGCCGTGAGATGTTGTGTCTCTGGTAAAGCACAGATCCCTACTGCTGTTGTGCCTGTGGATAGGGCACCAAGGCACCGTGAAGAGCAGCAACAGCTTTCAGGGCTGGGCCCTTCCTTGTGGGAGAAGGAGCCGGACGTTTGCCTTTTCGGCAATAGGCTCTGCCGCGCCCGAGCGCCGTGAGATGTTGCGTCTGTGGGAAAGCACAGATCCCCACTGCTGTTGTGCCTGTAGATAGGGCGCCAAGGCACCGTGAAGAGCAGCAACAGGTTTCAGGGCTGGGCTCTTCCTTGTGGGAGAAGGAGCCGGACGTTTGCCTTTTCGGCAAGAGGCTCTGCCGCGGACGAGCGCCGTGAGATGTTGCGTCTCTGGGAAAGCACAGATGCCCACTGCTGTTGTGCCTGTAGAAAGGACACCAAGGGTAGGTGAAGAGCAGCAACAGCTTTCAGGGCTGGGCCCTTCCTTGTGGGAGAAGGAGCCGGATGTTTGACTTTTCGGCAAGAGGCTCTGCCGCGGCTGAGCGCTATGGGATGTTGCGTCTCTGGGAAAGCACAGATCCCCACTGCTGTTGTGCCTGTAGATAGGGCGCCAAGGCACCGTGAAGAGCAGCAAGAGCTTTCAGGGCTGGGCCCTTCCTTGTGGGAGAAGGAGCCGGACGGTTGCCTTTTCGGCAAGAGGCTCTGCCGCGGACGAGCGCTGTGAGATGTTGCGTCTGTGGGAAAGCACAGATCCCCACTGCTGTTGTGCCTGTAGATAGGGCGCCAAGGCACCGTGAAGAGCAGCAACAGCTTTCAGGGCTGGGCCCTTCCTTGTGGGAGAAGGAGCCGGACGTTTGCCTTTTCGGGAAAAGGCTGTGCCGCGGCCGAGCGCCATGAGATGTTGCGTCTCTGGGAAAGCACAGATCCCCACTGCTGTTGTGCCTGTAGATAGGGCGCCAAGGCACCGTGAAGAGCAGCAAGAGCTTTCAGGACTGGGCCCTTCCTTGTGGGAGAAGGAGCCGGACGTTTGCCTTTTCGGCAAGAGGCTCTGCCGTGGACGAGCGCCGTGAGATGTTGCGTCTGTGGGAAAGCACAGATCCCCACTGCTGTTGTGCATGTAGATAGGACACCAAGGCACCGTGAAGAGCAGCAACAGCTTTCAGGGCTGGGCCCTTCCTTGTGGGAGAAGGAGCCGGACGTTTGCCTTTTTGGCAAGAGGCTGTGCCGCGGCCGAGCGCCATGAGATGATGCTTCTGTGGGAAAGCACAGATCCCCAGTGCTGTTGTGCCTGTAGATACGGCACCAAGGCACCGTGAAGAGCAGCAACAGCTTTCAGGGCTGGGCCCTTCCTTGTGGGAGAAGGAGCCGGATGTTTGCCTTTTCGGCAAGAGGCTGTGCCGCGGCTGAGCGCCATGAGATGTTGCGTCTGTGGGAAAGCACAGATCCCCACTGCTGTTGTGCCTGTAGATAGGGCACCAAGGTACCGTGAAGAGCAGCAACAGCTGTCAGGGCTGGGCCCTTCCTTGTGGGAGAAGGAGCCGGACGTTTGCCTTTTCGGCAAGAGGCTCTGCCGCGGCTGAGTGCTATGGGATGTTGCGTCTCTGGGAAAGCACAGATCCCCACTGCTGTTGTGCCTGTAGATAGGGCGCCAAGGCACCGTGAAGAGCAGCAACAGCTTTCAGGGCTGGGCCCTTCCTTGTGGGAGAAGGAGCCGGACGGTTGCCTTTTCGGCAAGAGGCTCTGCCGCGGACGAGCGCCGTGAGATGTTGTGTCTCTGGTAAAGCACAGATCCCTACTGCTGTTGTGCCTGTGGATAGGGCACCAAGGCACCGTGAAGAGCAGCAACAGCTTTCAGGGCTGGGCCCTTCCTTGTGGGAGAAGGAGCCGGACGTTTGCCTTTTCGGCAATAGGCTCTGCCGCGCCCGAGCGCCGTGAGATGTTGCGTCTGTGGGAAAGCACAGATCCCCACTGCTGTTGTGCCTGTAGATAGGGCGCCAAGGCACCGTGAAGAGCAGCAACAGGTTTCAGGGCTGGGCTCTTCCTTGTGGGAGAAGGAGCCGGACGTTTGCCTTTTCGGCAAGAGGCTCTGCCGCGGACGAGCGCCGTGAGATGTTGCGTCTCTGGGAAAGCACAGATGCCCACTGCTGTTGTGCCTGTAGATAGGACACCAAGGGTAGGTGAAGAGCAGCAACAGCTTTCAGGGCTGGGCCCTTCCTTGTGGGAGAAGGAGCCGGATGTTTGACTTTTCGGCAAGAGGCTCTGCCGCGGCTGAGCGCTATGGGATGTTGCGTCTCTGGGAAAGCACAGATCCCCACTGCTGTTGTGCCTGTAGATAGGGCGCCAAGGCACCGTGAAGAGCAGCAACAGCTTTCAGGGCTGGGCCCTTCCTTGTGGGAGAAGGAGCCGGACGGTTGCCTTTTCGGCAAGAGGCTCTGCCGCGGACGAGCGCTGTGAGATGTTGCGTCTGTGGGAAAGCACAGATCCCCACTGCTGTTGTGCATGTAGATAGGACACCAAGGCACCGTGAAGAGCAGCAACAGCTTTCAGGGCTGGGCCCTTCCTTGTGGGAGAAGGAGCCGGACGTTTGCCTTTTCGGGAAAAGGCTGTGCCGCGGCCGAGCGCCATGAGATGTTGCGTCTCTGGGAAAGCACAGATCCCCACTGCTGTTGTGCCTGTAGATAGGGCGCCAAGGCACCGTGAAGAGCAGCAAGAGCTTTCAGGACTGGGCCCTTCCTTGTGGGAGAAGGAGCCGGACGTTTGCCTTTTCGGCAAGAGGCTCTGCCGTGGACGAGCGCCGTGAGATGTTGCGTCTGTGGGAAAGCACAGATCCCCACTGCTGTTGTGCATGTAGATAGGACACCAAGGCACCGTGAAGAGCAGCAACAGCTTTCAGGGCTGGGCCCTTCCTTGTGGGAGAAGGAGCCGGACGTTTGCCTTTTTGGCAAGAGGCTGTGCCGCGGCCGAGCGCCATGAGATGATGCTTCTGTGGGAAAGCACAGATCCCCAGTGCTGTTGTGCCTGTAGATACGGCACCAAGGCACCGTGAAGAGCAGCAACAGCTTTCAGGGCTGGGCCCTTCCTTGTGGGAGAAGGAGCCGGATGTTTGCCTTTTCGGCAAGAGGCTGTGCCGCGGCTGAGCGCCATGAGATGTTGCGTCTGTGGGAAAGCACAGATCCCCACTGCTGTTGTGCCTGTAGATAGGGCACCAAGGTACCGTGAAGAGCAGCAACAGCTGTCAGGGCTGGGCCCTTCCTTGTGGGAGAAGGAGCCGGACGTTTGCCTTTTCGGCAAGAGGCTCTGCCGCGGCTGAGTGCTATGGGATGTTGCGTCTCTGGGAAAGCACAGATCCCCACTGCTGTTGTGCCTGTAGATAGGGCGCCAAGGCACCGTGAAGAGCAGCAACAGCTTTCAGGGCTGGGCCCTTCCTTGTGGGAGAAGGAGCCGGATGTTTGACTTTTTGGCAAGAGGCTCTGCCGCGGCCGAGCGCCATGAGATGTTGCGTCTGTGGGAAAGCACAGATCCCCACTGCTGTTTTGCCTGTAGATAGGGCGCCAAGGCACCGTGAAGAGCAGCAACAGCTTTCAGGGCTGGGCCCTTCCTTGTGGGAGAAGGAGCCGGATGTTTGCCTTTTCGGCAAGAGGCTCTGCCGCGGACGAGCGCTATGGGATGTTGCGTCTGTGGGAAAGCACAGATCCCCACTGCTGTTGTGCCTGTAGATAGGGCGCCAAGGCACCGTGAAGAGCAGCAACAGCTTTCAGGGCTGGGCCCTTCCTTGTGGGAGAAGGAGCCGGATGTTTGACTTTTCGGCAAGAGGCTCTGCCGCGGCTGAGCGCTATGGGATGTTGCGTCTCTGGGAAAGCACAGATCCCCACTGCTGTTGTGCCTGTAGATAGGGCGCCAAGGCACCGTGAAGAGCAGCAACAGCTTTCAGGGCTGGGCCCTTCCTTGTGGGAGAAGGAGCCGGACGGTTGCCTTTTCGGCAAGAGGCTCTGCCGCGGCCGAGCGCCATGAGATGTTGCGTCTGTGGGAAAGCACAGATCCCCACTGCTGTTTTGCCTGTAGATAGGGCGCCAAGGCACCGTGAAGAGCAGCAAGAGCTTTCAGGGCTGGGCCCTTCCTTGTGGGAGAAGGAGCCGGACGTTTGCCTTTTCGGCAAGAGGCTCTGCCGCGGACGAGCGCTATGGGATGTTGCGTCTCTGGGAAAGCACAGATCCCCACTGCTGTTGTGCCTGTAGTTAGGGCACCAAGGCACCGTGAAGAGCAGCAACAGCTTTCAGGGCTGGGCCCTTCCTTGTGGGAGAAGGAGCCGGACGTTTGCCTTTTCGGCAAGAGGCTCTGCCGCGGACGAGCGCCATGAGATGTTGCGTCTCTGCGAAAGCACAGATGCCCACTGCTGTTGTGCCTGTAGATAGGGCGCCAAGGCACCGTGAAGAGCAGCAAGAGCTTTCAGGACTGGGCCCTTCCTTGTGGGAGAAGGAGCCGGATGTTTGCCTTTTCGGCAAGAGGCTCTGCCGCGGACGAGCGCCGTGAGATTTTGCGTCTCTGGGAAAGCACAGATCCCCAGTGCTGTTGTGCCTGTAGATAGGGCAGCAAGGCACCGTGAAGAGCAGCAACAGCTTTCAGGGCTGGGCCCTTCCTTCTGGGAGAAGGAGCCGGATGTTTGCCTTTTCGGCAAGAGGCTCTGCAGCAGCCGAGCGCTGTGGGATGTTGCGTCTGTGGGAAAGCACAGATCCCCACTGCTGTTGTGCCTGTAGATAGGGCACCAAGGCACCGTGAAGAGCAGCAACAGCTTTCAGGGCTGGGCCCTTCCTTGTGGGAGAAGGAGCCGGACGGTTGCCTTTTCGGCAAGAGGCTCTGCCGCGGACGAGCGCCGTGAGATGTTGTGTCTCTGGGAAAGCACAGATGCCTACTGCTGTTGTGCCTGTGGATAGGGCACCAAGGCACCGTGAAGAGCAGCAACAGCTTTCAGGGCTGGGCCCTTCCTTGTGGGAGAAGGAGCCGGACGTTTGCCTTTTCGGCAATAGGCTCTGCCGCGCCCGAGCGCCGTGAGATGTTGCGTCTGTGGGAAAGCACAGATCCCCACTGCTGTTGTGCCTGTAGATAGGGCGCCAAGGCACCGTGAAGAGCAGCAACAGGTTTCAGGGCTGGGCTCTTCCTTGTGGGAGAAGGAGCCGGACGTTTGCCTTTTCGGCAAGAGGCTCTGCCGCGGACGAGCGCCGTGAGATGTTGCATCTCTGGGAAAGCACAGATGCCCACTGCTGTTGTGCCTGTAGATAGGACACCAAGGGTAGGTGAAGAGCAGCAACAGCTTTCAGGACTGGGCCCTTCCTTGTGTGAGAAGGAGCCGGACGTTTGCCTTTTTGGTAAGAGGCTGTGCCGCGGCCGAGCGCCATGAGATGTTGCGTCTGTGGGAAAGCACAGATCCCCACTGCTGTTGTGCCTGTAGATACGGCACCAAGGCACCGTGAAGAGCAGCAACAGCTTTCAGGGCTGGGCCCTTCCTTGTGGGAGAAGGAGCCGGACGTTTGCCTTTTCGGGAAAAGGCTGTGCCGCGGCCGAGCGCCATGAGATGTTGCGTCTCTGGGAAAGCACAGATCCCCACTGCTGTTGTGCCTGTAGATAGGGCGCCAAGGCACCGTGAAGAGCAGCAAGAGCTTTCAGGACTGGGCCCTTCCTTGTGGGAGAAGGAGCCGGACGTTTGCCTTTTCGGCAAGAGGCTCTGCCGTGGACGAGCGCCGTGAGATTTTGCGTCTGTGGGAAAGCACAGATCCCCACTGCTGTTGTGCATGTAGATAGGACACCAAGGCACCGTGAAGAGCAGCAACAGCTTTCAGGGCTGGGCCCTTCCTTGTGGGAGAAGGAGCCGGACGTTTGCCTTTTTGGCAAGAGGCTGTGCCGCGGCCGAGCGCCATGAGATGTTGCTTCTGTGGGAAAGCACAGATCCCCAGTGCTGTTGTGCCTGTAGATAGGGCACCAAGGCACCGTGAAGAGCAGCAACAGCTTTCAGGGCTGGGCCCTTCCTTGTGGGAGAAGGAGCCGGACGTTTGCCTTTTCGGCAAGAGGCTGTGCCGCGGCTGAGCGCCATGAGATGTTGCGTCTGTGGGAAAGCACAGATCCCCACTGCTGTTGTGCCTGTAGATAGGGCACCAAGGTACCGTGAAGAGCAGCAACAGCTGTCAGGGCTGGGCCCTTCCTTGTGGGAGAAGGAGCCGGACGTTTGCCTTTTCGGCAAGAGGCTCTGCCGCGGCTGAGTGCTATGGGATGTTGCGTCTGTGGGAAAGCACAGATCCCCACTGCTGTTGTGCCTGTAGATAGGGCGCCAAGGCACCGTGAAGAGCAGCAACAGCTTTCAGGGCTGGGCCCTTCCTTGTGGGAGAAGGAGCCGGATGTTTGACTTTTCGGCAAGAGGCTCTGCCGCGGACGAGCGCTATGGGATGTTGCGTCTGTGGGAAAGCACAGATCCCCACTGCTGTTGTGCCTGTAGATAGGGCGCCAAGGCACCGTGAAGAGCAGCAACAGCTTTCAGGGCTGGGCCCTTCCCTGTGGGAGAAGGAGACGGATGTTTGACTTTTCGGCAAGAGGCTCTGCCGCGGCTGAGCGCTATGGGATGTTGCGTCTCTGGGAAAGCACAGATCCCCACTGCTGTTGTGCCTGTAGATAGGGCGCCAAGGCACCGTGAAGAGCAGCAACAGCTTTCAGGGCTGGGCCCTTCCTTGTGGGAGAAGGAGCCGGACGGTTGCCTTTTCGGCAAGAGGCTGTGCCGCGGCCGAGCGCCATGAGATGTTGCGTCTGTGGGAAAGCACAGATCCCCACTGCTGTTTTGCCTGTAGATAGGGCGCCAAGGCACCGTGAAGAGCAGCAAGAGCTTTCAGGGCTGGGCCCTTCCTTGTGGGAGAAGGAGCCGGACGTTTGCCTTTTCGGCAAGAGGCTCTGCCGCGGACGAGCGCTATGGGATGTTGCGTCTCTGGGAAAGCACATATCCCCACTGCTGTTGTGCCTGTAGTTAGGGCACCAAGGCACCGTGAAGAGCAGCAACAGCTTTCAGGGCTGGGCCCTTCCTTGTGGGAGAAGGAGCCGGACGTTTGCCTTTTCGGCAAGAGGCTCTGCCGCGGACGAGCGCCATGAGATGTTGCGTCTCTGCGAAAGCACAGATGCCCACTGCTGTTGTGCCTGTAGATAGGGCGCCAAGGCACCGTGAAGAGCAGCAAGAGCTTTCAGGACTGGGCCCTTCCTTGTGGGAGAAGGAGCCGGATGTTTGCCTTTTCGGCAAGAGGCTCTGCCGCGGACGAGCGCAGTGAGATGTTGCGTCTCTGGGAAAGCACAGATGCCCACTGCTGTTGTGCCTGTAGATAGGACACCAAGGGTAGGTGAAGAGCAGCAAGAGCTTTCAGGACTGGGCCCTTCCTTGTGTGAGAAGGAGCCGGACGTTTGCCTTTTCGGCAAGAGGCTGTGCCGCGGCCGAGCGCCATGAGATGTTGCGTCTGTGGGAAAGCACAGATCCCCAGTGCTGTTGTGCCTGTAGATACGGCACCAAGGCACCGTGAAGAGCAGCAACAGCTTTCAGGGCTGGGCCCTTCCTTGTGGGAGAAGGAGCCGGACGTTTGCCTTTTCGGGAAAAGGCTGTGCCGCGGCCGAGCGCCATGAGATGTTGCGTCTCTGGGAAAGCACAGATCCCCACTGCTGTTGTGCCTGTAGATAGGGCGCCAAGGCACCGTGAAGAGCAGCAAGAGCTTTCAGGACTGGGCCCTTCCTTGTGGGAGAAGGAGCCGGACGTTTGCCTTTTCGGCAAGAGGCTCTGCCGTGGACGAGCGCCGTGAGATTTTGCGTCTGTGGGAAAGCACAGATCCCCACTGCTGTTGTGCATGTAGATAGGACACCAAGGCACCGTGAAGAGCAGCAACAGCTTTCAGGGCTGGGCCCTTCCTTGTGGGAGAAGGAGCCGGACGTTTGCCTTTTCGGCAAGAGGCTGTGCCGCGGCTGAGCGCCATGAGATGTTGCGTCTGTGGGAAAGCACAGATCCCCACTGCTGTTGTGCCTGTAGATAGGGCACCAAGGTACCGTGAAGAGCAGCAACAGCTGTCAGGGCTGGGCCCTTCCTTGTGGGAGAAGGAGCCGGACGTTTGCCTTTTCGGCAAGAGGCTCTGCCGCGGCTGAGTGCTATGGGATGTTGCGTCTCTGGGAAAGCACAGATCCCCACTGCTGTTGTGCCTGTAGATAGGGCGCCAAGGCACCGTGAAGAGCAGCAACAGCTTTCAGGGCTGGGCCCTTCCTTGTGGGAGAAGGAGCCGGATGTTTGACTTTTCGGCAAGAGGCTCTGCCGCGGCCGAGCGCCATGAGATGTTGCGTCTGTGGGAAAGCACAGATCCCCACTGCTGTTTTGCCTGTAGATAGGGCGCCAAGGCACCGTGAAGAGCAGCAACAGCTTTCAGGGCTGGGCCCTTCCTTGTGGGAGAAGGAGCCGGATGTTTGCCTTTTCGGCAAGAGGCTCTGCCGCGGACGAGCGCTATGGGATGTTGCGTCTGTGGGAAAGCACAGATCCCCACTGCTGTTGTGCCTGTAGATAGGGCGCCAAGGCACCGTGAAGAGCAGCAACAGCTTTCAGGGCTGGGCCCTTCCCTGTGGGAGAAGGAGCCGGATGTTTGACTTTTCGGCAAGAGGCTCTGCCGCGGCTGAGCGCTATGGGATGTTGCGTCTCTGGGAAAGCACAGATCCCCACTGCTGTTGTGCCTGTAGATAGTGCGCCAAGGCACCGTGAAGAGCAGCAACAGCTTTCAGGGCTGGGCCCTTCCTTGTGGGAGAAGGAGCCGGACGGTTGCCTTTTCGGCAAGAGGCTGTGCCGCGGCCGAGCGCCATGAGATGTTGCGTCTGTGGGAAAGCACAGATCCCCACTGCTGTTGTGCCTGTAGATAGGGCGCCAAGGCACCGTGAAGAGCAGCAAGAGCTTTCAGGACTGGGCCCTTCCTTGTGGGAGAAGGAGCCGGACGTTTGCCTTTTCGGCAAGAGGCTCTGCCGCAGACGAGCGCTATGGGATGTTGCGTCTCTGGGAAAGCACAGATCCCCACTGCTGTTGTGCCTGTAGTTAGGGCACCAAGGCACCGTGAAGAGCAGCAACAGCTTTCAGGGCTGGGCCCTTCCTTGTGGGAGAAGGAGCCGGACGTTTGCCTTTTCGGCAAGAGGCTCTGCCGCGGACGAGCGCCATGAGATGTTGCGTCTGTGGGAAAGCACAGATCCCCACTGCTGTTGTGCCTGTAGATAGGGCGCCAAGGCACCGTGAAGAGCAGCAAGAGCTTTCAGGACTGGGCCCTTCCTTGTGGGAGAAGGAGCCGGATGTTTGCCTTTTCGGCAAGAGGCTCTGCCGCGGACGAGCGCCGTGAGATTTTGCGTCTCTGGGAAAGCACAGATCCCCAGTGCTGTTGTGCCTGTAGATAGGGCAGCAAGGCACCGTGAAGAGCAGCAACAGCTTTCAGGGCTGGGCCCTTCCTTCTGGGAGAAGGAGCCGGATGTTTGCCTTTTCGGCAAGAGGCTCTGCAGCAGCCGAGCGCTGTGGGATGTTGCGTCTGTGGGAAAGCACAGATCCCCACTGCTGTTGTGCCTGTAGATAGGGCACCAAGGCACCGTGAAGAGCAGCAACAGCTTTCAGGGCTGGGCCCTTCCTTGTGGGAGAAGGAGCCGGACGGTTGCCTTTTCGGCAAGAGGCTCTGCCGCGGACGAGCGCCGTGAGATGTTGTGTCTCTGGGAAAGCACAGATGCCTACTGCTGTTGTGCCTGTGGATAGGGCACCAAGGCACCGTGAAGAGCAGCAACAGCTTTCAGGGCTGGGCCCTTCCTTGTGGGAGAAGGAGCCGGACGTTTGCCTTTTCGGCAATAGGCTCTGCCGCGCCCGAGCGCCGTGAGATGTTGCGTCTGTGGGAAAGCACAGATCCCCACTGCTGTTGTGCCTGTAGATAGGGCGCCAAGGCACCGTGAAGAGCAGCAACAGCTTTCAGGGCTGGGCTCTTCCTTGTGGGAGAAGGAGCCGGACGTTTGCCTTTTCGGCAAGAGGCTCTGCCGCGGACGAGCGCCGTGAGATGTTGCGTCTCTGGGAAAGCACAGATGCCCACTGCTGTTGTGCCTGTAGATAGGACACCAAGGGTAGGTGAAGAGCAGCAAGAGCTTTCAGGACTGGGCCCTTCCTTGTGGGAGAAGGAGCCGGACGTTTGCCTTTTCGGGAAAAGGCTGTGCCGCGGCCGAGCGCCATGAGATGTTGCGTCTCTGGGAAAGCACAGATCCCCACTGCTGTTGTGCCTGTAGATAGGGCGCCAAGGCACCGTGAAGAGCAGCAAGAGCTTTCAGGACTGGGCCCTTCCTTGTGGGAGAAGGAGCCGGACGTTTGCCTTTTCGGCAAGAGGCTCTGCCGTGGACGAGCGCCGTGAGATTTTTCGTCTGTGGGAAAGCACAGATCCCCACTGCTGTTGTGCATGTAGATAGGACACCAAGGCACCGTGAAGAGCAGCAACAGCTTTCAGGGCTGGGCCCTTCCTTGTGGGAGAAGGAGCCGGACGTTTGCCTTTTTGGCAAGAGGCTGTGCCGCGGCCGAGCGCCATGAGATGTTGCGTCTGTGGGAAAGCACAGATCCCCAGTGCTGTTGTGCCTGTAGATACGGCACCAAGGCACCGTGAAGAGCAGCAACAGCTTTGAGGGCTGGGCCCTTCCTTGTGGGAGAAGGAGCCGGACGTTTGCCTTTTCGGCAAGAGGCTGTGCCGCGGCTGAGCGCCATGAGATGTTGCGTCTCTGGGAAAGCACAGATCCCCACTGCTGTTGTGCCTGTAGATAGGGCGCCAAGGCACCGTGAAAAGCAGCAACAGCTTTCAGGGCTGGGCCCTTCCTTGTGGGAGAAGGAGCCGGATGTTTGACTTTTCGGCAAGAGGCTCTGCCGCGGCTGAGCGCTATGGGATGTTGCGTCTCTGGGAAAGCACAGATCCCCACTGCTGTTGTGCCTGTAGATAGGGCGCCAAGGCACCGTGAAGAGCAGCAACAGCTTTCAGGGCTGGGCCCTTCCTTGTGGGAGAAGGAGCCGGACGGTTGCCTTTTCGGCAAGAGGCTCTGCCGTGGACGAGCGCCGTGAGATGTTGTGTCTCTGGGAAAGCACAGATCCCTACTGCTGTTGTGCCTGTGGATAGGGCACCAAGGGACCGTGAAGAGCAGCAACAGCTTTCAGGGCTGGGCCCTTCCTTGTGGGAGAAGGAGCCGGACGTTTGCCTTTTCGGCAATAGGCTCTGCCGCGCCCGAGCGCCGTGAGATGTTGCGTCTGTGGGAAAGCACAGATCCCCACTGCTGTTGTGCCTGTAGATAGGGCGCCAAGGCACCGTGAAGAGCAGCAACAGGTTTCAGGGCTGGGCTCTTCCTTGTGGGAGAAGGAGCCGGACGTTTGCCTTTTCGGCAAGAGGCTCTGCCGCGGACGAGCGCCGTGAGATGTTGCGTCTCTGGGAAAGCACAGATGCCCACTGCTGTTGTGCCTGTAGATAGGACACCAAGGGTAGGTGAAGAGCAGCAAGAGCTTTCAGGACTGGGCCCTTCCTTGTGGGGAGAAGGAGCCGGATGTTTGCCTTTTGGTAAGAGGCTGTGCCGCGGCCGAGCGCCATGAGATGTTGCGTCTGTGGGAAAGCACAGATCCCCAGTGCTGTTGTGCCTGTAGATACGGCACCAAGGCACCGTGAAGAGCAGCAACAGCTTTCAGGGCTGGGCCCTTCCTTGTGGGTAGAAGGAGCCGGACGTTTGCCTTTTCGGGGAAAAGGCTGTGCCGCGGCCGAGCGCCATGAGATGTTGCGTCTCTGGGAAAGCACAGATCCCCACTGCTGTTGTGCCTGTAGATAGGGCGCCAAGGCACCGTGAAGAGCAGCAAGAGCTTCAGGACTGGGCCCTTCCTTGTGGGAGAAGGAGCCGGACGTTTGCCTTTTCGGCAAGAGGCTCTGCCCGTGGGACGAGCGCCGTGAGATTTTTGCGTTTGTGGGAAAGCACAGATCCCCACTGCTGTTGTGCATGTAGATAGGACACCAAGGCACCGTGAAGAGCAGCAACAGCTTTCAGGGCTGGGCCCTTCCTTGTGGGAGCAGGAGCCGGACGTTTGCCTTTTTGGCAAGAGGCTGTGCCGCGGCCGAGAGCCATGAGATGTTGCTTCTGTGGGAAAGCACAGATCCCCAGTGCTGTTGTGCCTGTAGATACGGCACCAAGGCACCGTGAAGAGCAGCAACAGCTTTCAGGGCTGGGCCCTTCCTTGTGGGAGAAGGAGCCGGATGTTTGCCTTTTCGGCAAGAGGCTGTGCCGCGGCTGAGCGCCATGATTATGAGATGTTGCGTCTGTGTGAAAGCACAGATCCCCACTGCTGTTGTGCCTGTAGATAGGGCACCAAAGGTACCGTAAAGAGCAGCAACAGCTGTCAGGGCTGGGCCCTTCCTTGTGGGAGAAGGAGCCGGACGTTTGCCTTTTCGGCAAGAGGCTCTGCCGCGGCTGAGTGCTATGGGATGTTGCGTCTCTGGGAAAGCACAGATCCCCACTGCTGTTGTGCCTGTAGATAGGGCGCCAAAGGCACCGTGAAGAGCAGCAAGAGCTTTCAGGGTCTGGGCCCTTCCTTGTGGGAGAAGGAGCCGGATGTTTGACTTTTTCGGCAAGAGGCTCTGCCGCGGCTGAGCGCTATGGGATGTTGCGTCTCTGGGAAAGCACAGATCCCCACTGCTGTTGTGCCTGTAGATAGGGCGCCAAGGGCACCGTGAAGAGCAGCAACAGCTTTCAGGGCTGGGCCCTTCCTTGTGGGAGAAGGAGCCGGACGTTTTCCTTTTCGCAAGAGGCTCTGCCGCGGTACGAGCGCCATGAGATGTTGCGTCGTGGGAAAGCACAGATCCCCACTGCTGTTTTGCCTGTAGATAGGGCGCCAAGGCACCGTGAAGAGCAGCAACAGCTTTCAGGGCTGGGCCCTTCCTTGTGGGAGAAGGAACCGGATGTTTGCCTTTTCGGCAAGAGGCTCTGCCGCGGACGAGCGCTATGGGATGTTGCGTCTCTGGGAAATCACAGATCCCCACTGCTGTTGTGCCTGTAGTTAGGGCACCAAGGCACCGTGAAGAGCAGCAACAGCTTTCAGGGCTCGGCCCTTCCTTGTGGGAGAAGGAGCCGGACGTTTGCCTTTTCGGCAAGAGGCTCTGCCGCGGGACGAGCGCCATGAGATGTTGCGTCTCTGCGAAAGCACAGATGCCCACTGCTGTTGTGCCTGTAGATAGGGTGCCAAGGCACCGTGAAGAGCAGCAACAGCTTTCAGGGCTGGGCTCTTCCTTGTGGGAGAAGGAGCCGGACGTTTGCCTTTTCGGCAATAGGCTCTGCCGCGCCCGAGCGCCGTGAGATGTTGCGTCTGTGGGAAAGCACAGATCCCCACTGCTGTTGTGCCTGTAGATAGGGCGCCAAGGCACCGTGAAGAGCAGCAACAGGTTTCAGGGCTGGGCTCTTCCTTGTGGGAGAAGGAGCCGGACGTTTGCCTTTTCGGCAAGAGGCTCTGCCGCGGACGAGCGCCGTGAGATGTTGCGTCTCTGGGAAAGCACAGATGCCCACTGCTGTTGTGCCTGTAGATAGGACACCAAGGGTAGGTGAAGAGCAGCAAGAGCTTTCAGGACTGGGCCCTTCCTTGTGGGAGAAGGAGCCGGACGTTTGCCTTTTTGGTAAGAGGCTGTGCCGCGGCCGAGCGCCATGAGATGTTGCGTCTGTGGGAAAGCACAGATCCCCAGTGCTGTTGTGCCTGTAGATACGGCACCAAGGCACCGTGAAGAGCAGCAACAGCTTTCAGGGCTGGGCCCTTCCTTGTGGGAGAAGGAGCCGGACGTTTGCCTTTTCGGGAAAAGGCTGTGCCGCGGCCGAGCGCCATGAGATGTTGCGTCTCTGGGAAAGCACAGATCCCCACTGCTGTTGTGCCTGCAGATAGGGCGCCAAGGCACCGTGAAGAGCAGCAAGAGCTTTCAGGACTGGGCCCTTCCTTGTGGGAGAAGGAGCCGGACGTTTGCCTTTTCGGCAAGAGGCTCTGCCGTGGACGAGCTCGTGAGATTTTGCGTCTGTGGGAAAGCACAGATCCCCACTGCTGTTGTGCATGTAGATAGGACACCAAGGCACCGTGAAGAGCAGCAACAGCTTTCAGGGCTGGGCCCTTCCTTGTGGGAGAAGGAGCCAGACGGTTGCCTTTTTGGCAAGAGGCTGTGCCGCGGCCGAGCGCCATGAGATGTTGCTTCTGTGGGAAAGCACAGATCCCCAGTGCTGTTGTGCCTGTAGATACGGCACCAAGGCACCGTGAAGAGCAGCAACAGCTTTCAGGGCTGGGCCCTTCCTTGTGGGAGAAGGAGCCGGACGTTTGCCTTTTCGGCAAGAGGCTGTGCCGCGGCCGAGCGCCATGAGATGTTGCGTCTGTGGGAAAGCACAGATCCCCAGTGCTGTTGTGCCTGTAGATAGGGCACCAAGGTACCGTGAAGAGCAGCAACAGCTGTCAGGGCTGGGCCCTTCCTTGTGGGAGAAGGAGCCGGACGTTTGCCTTTTCGGCAAGAGGCTCTGCCGCGGCTGAGTGCTATGGGATGTTGCGTCTCTGGGAAAGCACAGATCCCCACTGCTGTTGTGCCTGTAGATAGGGCGCCAAGGCACCGTGAAGAGCAGCAACAGCTTTCAGGGCTGGGCCCTTCCTTGTGGGAGAAGGAGCCGGATGTTTGACTTTTCGGCAAGAGGCTCTGCCGCGGCTGAGCGCTATGGGATGTTGCGTCTCTGGGAAAGCACAGATCCCCACTGCTGTTGTGCCTGTAGATAGGGCGCCAAGGCACCGTGAAGAGCAGCAACAGCTTTCAGGGCTGGGCCCTTCCTTCTGGGAGAAGGAGCCGGACGTTTTCCTTTTCGGCAAGAGGCTCTGCCGCGGCCGAGCACCATGAGATGTTGCGTCTGTGGGAAAGCACAGATCCCCACTGCTGTTTTGCCTGTAGATAGGGCGCCAAGGCACCGTGAAGAGCAGCAACAGCTTTCAGGGCTGGGCCCTTCCTTGTGGGAGAAGGAGCCGGATGTTTGCCTTTTCGGCAAGAGGCTCTGCCGCGGACGAGCGCTATGGGATGTTGCGTCTCTGGGAAAGCACAGATCCCCACTGCTGTTGTGCCTGTAGTTAGGGCACCAAGGCACCGTGAAGAGCAGCAACAGCTTTCAGGGCTGGGCCCTTCCTTGTGGCGGACGTTTGCCTTTTCGGCAAGAGGCTCTGCCGCGGACGAGCGCCATGAGATGTTGCGTCTCTGCGAAAGCACAGATGCCCACTGCTGTTGTGCCTGTATATAGGGTGCCAAGGCACCGTGAAGAGCAGCAAGAGCTTTCAGGGCTGGGCCCTTCCTTGTGGGAGAACGAGCCGGATGTTTGCCTTTTCGGCAAGAGGCTCTGCCGCGGACGAGCGCCGTGAGATGTTGCGTCTGTGGGAAAGCACAGATCCCCAGTGCTGTTGTGCCTGTAGATAGGGCGCCAAGGCACCGTGAAGAGCAGCAACAGCTTTCAGGGCTGGGCCCTTCCTTGTGGGAGAAGGAGCCGGACGTTTGCCTTTTCGGCAAGAGGCTCTGCCGCGGACGAGCGCCGTGAGATGTTGCGTCTGTGGGAAAGCACAGATCCCCAGTGCTGTTGTGCCTGTAGATAGGGCACCAAGGCACCGTGAAGAGCAGCAACAGCTTTCAGGGCTGGTCCCTTCCTTGTGGGAGAAGGAGCCGGACGTTTGCCTTTTCGGCAAGAGGCTCTGCAGCAGCCGAGCGCTGTGGGATGTTGCGTCTGTGGGAAAGCACAGATCCCCACTGCTGTTGTGCCTGTAGATAGGGCACCAAGGCACCGTGAAGAGCAGCAACAGGTTTCAGGGCTGGGCCCTTCCTTGTGGGAGAAGGAGCCGGACGTTTGCCTTTTCGGCAAGAGGCTCTGCCACGGACGAGCGCCATGAGATGTTGTGTCTCTGGGAAAGCACAGATCCCCACTGCTGTTGTGCCTGTGGATAGGGCACCAAGGCACCATGAAGAGCAGCAACAGCTTTCAGGGCTGGGCCCTTCCTTGTGGGAGAAGGAGCCGGACGTTTGCCTTTTCGGCAAGAGGCTCTGCCGCGGCTGAGTGCTATGGGATGTTGCGTCTCTGGGAAAGCACAGATCCCCACTGCTGTTGTGCCTGTAGATAGGGTGCCAAGGCACCGTAGAAGAGCAGCAACAGCTTTCAGGGCTGGGCCCTTCCTTGTGGGAGAAGGAGCCGGATGTTTGACTTTTCGGCAAGAGGCTCTGCCGCGGCTGAGCGCTATGGGATGTTGCGTCTCTGGGAAAGCACAGATCCCCAGTGCTGTTGTGCCTGTAGATAGGGCGCCAAGGCACCGTGAAGAGCAGCAACAGCTTTCAGGGCTGGGCCCTTCCTTGTGGGAGAAGGAGCCGGACGTTTCACTTTTCGGCAAGAGCCTCTGCCGCGGCCGAGCGCCATGAGATGTTGCGTCTGTGGGAAAGCACAGATCCCCACTGCTTTTTTGCCTGTAGATAGGGCGCCAAGGCACCGTGAAGAGCAGCAACAGCTTTCAGGGCTGGGCCCTTCCTTGTGGGAGAAGGAGCCGGATGTTTGCCTTTTCGGCAAGAGGCTCTGCCGCGGACGAGCGCTATGGGATGTTGCGTCTCTGGGAAAGCACAGATCCCCACTGCTGTTGTGCCTGTAGTTAGGGCACCAAGGCACCGTGAAGAGCAGCAACAGCTTTCAGGGCTGGGCCCTTCCTTGTGGGAGAAGGAGCCGGACGTTTGCCTTTTCAGCAAGAGGCTCTGCCGCGGCCGAGCGCCATGAGATGTTGCGTCTCTGGGAAAGCACAGATGCCCACTGCTGTTGTGCCTGTAGATAGGGCGCCAAGGCACCGTGAAGAGCAGCAAGAGCTTTCAGGACTGGGCCCTTCCTTGTGGGAGAATGAGCCGGATGTTTGCCTTTTCGGCAAGAGGCTCTGCCGCGGACGAGCGCCGTGAGATGTTGCGTCTGTGGGAAAGCACAGATCCCCAGTGCTGTTGTGCCTGTAGATAGGGCAGCAAGGCACCGTGAAGAGCAGCAAGAGCTTTCAGAGCTGAGCCCTTCCTTGTGGGAGAAGGAGCCGGACGTTTGCCTTTTCGGCAAGAGGCTCTGCCGCGGACGAGCGCCGTGAGATGTTGCTTCTCTGGGAAAGCACAGATCCCCACTGCTGTTGTGCCTGTAGATAGGGCACCAAGGCACCGTGAAGAGCAGCAACAGCTTTCAGGGCTGGGCCCTTCCTTGTGGGAGAAGGAGCCGGACGTTTGCCTTTTTGGCAAGAGGCTCTGCCGCGGACGAGCGCCATGAGATGTTGCGTCTGTGGGAAAGCACAGATGCCCAGTGCTGTTGTGCCTGTAGATACGGCACCAAGGCACCGTGAAGAGCAGCAACAGCTTTGAGGGCTGGGCCCTTCCTTGTGGGAGAAGGAGCCGGACGTTTGCCTTTTCGGCAAAAGGCTGTGCCGCGGCTGAACGCCATGAGATGTTGCGTCTCTGGGAAAGCACAGATCCCCACTGCTGTTGTGCCTGTAGATAGGGCACCAAGGTACCGTGAAGAGCAGCAAGAGCTTTCAGGGCTGGGCCCTTCCTTGTGGGAGAAGGAGCCGGACGTTTGCCTTTTCGGCAAGAGGCTCTGCCGCGGACGAGCGCCGTGAGATTTTGCGTCTCTGGGAAAGCACAGATCCCCAGTGCTGTTGTGCCTGTAGATAGGGCAGCAAGGCACCGTGAAGAGCAGCAACAGCTTTCAGGGCTGGGCCCTTCCTTGTGGGAGAAGGAGCCGGACGTTTGCCTTTTCGGCAAGAGGGTCTGCCGCGGACGAGCGCCGTGAAATGTTGCGTCTGTGGGAAAGCACAGATCCCCAGTGCTGTTGTGCCTGTAGATAGGGCACCAAGGCACCGTGAAGAGCAGCAACAGCTTTCAGGGCTGGGCCCTTCCTTCTGGGAGAAGGAGCCGGACGTTTGCCTTTTCGGCAAGAGGCTCTGCCGCGGCCGAGCGCCATGAGATGTTGCGTCTGTGGGAAAGCACAGATCCCCACTGCTGTTTTGCCTGTAGATAGGGCGCCAAGGCACCGTGAAGAGCAGCAACAGCTTTCAGGGCTGGGCCCTTCCTTGTGGGAGAAGGAGCCGGACGTTTGCCTTTTCGGCAAGAGGCTCTGCCGCGGACGAGCGCTGTGAGATGTTGTGTCTCTGGGAAAGCACAGATCCCTACTGCTGTTGTGCCTGTGGATAGGGCACCAAGGCACCGTGAAGAGCAGCAACAGCTTTCAGGGCTGGGCCCTTCCTTGTGGGAGAAGGAGCCGGACGTTTGCCTTTTCGGCAAGAGGCTCTGCCGTGGACGAGCTCGTGAGATTTTGCGTCTGTGGGAAAGCACAGATCCCCACTGCTGTTGTGCATGTAGATAGGACACCAAGGCACCGTGAAGAGCAGCAACAGCTTTCAGGGCTGGGCCCTTCCTTGTGGGAGAAGGAGCCAGACGGTTGCCTTTTTGGCAAGAGGCTGTGCCGCGGCCGAGCGCCATGAGATGTTGCTTCTGTGGGAAAGCACAGATCCCCAGTGCTGTTGTGCCTGTAGATACGGCACCAAGGCACCGTGAAGAGCAGCAACAGCTTTCAGGGCTGGGCCCTTCCTTGTGGGAGAAGGAGCCGGACGTTTGCCTTTTCGGCAAGAGGCTGTGCCGCGGCCGAGCGCCATGAGATGTTGCGTCTGTGGGAAAGCAGAGATCCCCAGTGCTGTTGTGCCTGTAGATAGGGCACCAAGGTACCGTGAAGAGCAGCAACAGCTGTCAGGGCTGGGCCCTTCCTTGTGGGAGAAGGAGCCGGACGTTTGCCTTTTCGGCAAGAGGCTCTGCCGCGGCTGAGTGCTATGGGATGTTGCGTCTCTGGGAAAGCACAGATCCCCACTGCTGTTGTGCCTGTAGATAGGGCGCCAAGGCACCGTGAAGAGCAGCAACAGCTTTCAGGGCTGGGCCCTTCCTTGTGGGAGAAGGAGCCGGATGTTTGACTTTTCGGCAAGAGGCTCTGCCGCGGCTGAGCGCTATGGGATGTTGCGTCTCTGGGAAAGCACAGATCCCCACTGCTGTTGTGCCTGTAGATAGGGCGCCAAGGCACCGTGAAGAGCAGCAACAGCTTTCAGGGCTGGGCCCTTCCTTCTGGGAGAAGGAGCCGGACGTTTTCCTTTTCGGCAAGAGGCTCTGCCGCGGCCGAGCACCATGAGATGTTGCGTCTGTGGGAAAGCACAGATCCCCACTGCTGCTGTGCCTGTAGATAGGGCGCCAAGGCACCGTGAAGAGCAGCAACAGCTTTCAGGGCTGGGCCCTTCCTTGTGGGAGAAGGAGCCGGATGTTTGCCTTTTCGGCAAGAGGCTCTGCCGCGGACGAGCGCTATGGGATGTTGCGTCTCTGGGAAAGCACAGATCCCCACTGCTGTTGTGCCTGTAGTTAGGGCACCAAGGCACCGTGAAGAGCAGCAACAGCTTTCAGGGCTGGGCCCTTCCTTGTGGGAGAAGGAGCCGGACGTTTGCCTTTTCGGCAAGAGGCTCTGCCGCGGACGAGCGCCATGAGATGTTGCGTCTCTGCGAAAGCACAGATGCCCACTGCTGTTGTGCCTGTATATAGGGTGCCAAGGCACCGTGAAGAGCAGCAAGAGCTTTCAGGACTGGGCCCTTCCTTGTGGGAGAACGAGCCGGATGTTTGCCTTTTCGGCAAGAGGCTCTGCCGCGGACGAGCGCCGTGAGATGTTGCGTCTGTGGGAAAGCACAGATCCCCAGTGCTGTTGTGCCTGTAGATAGGGCGCCAAGGCACCGTGAAGAGCAGCAACAGCTTTCAGGGCTGGGCCCTTCCTTGTGGGAGAAGGAGCCGGACGTTTGCCTTTTCGGCAAGAGGCTCTGCCGCGGACGAGCGCCGTGAGATGTTGCGTCTGTGGGAAAGCACAGATCCCCAGTGCTGTTGTGCCTGTAGATAGGGCACCAAGGCACCGTGAAGAGCAGCAACAGCTTTCAGGGCTGGTCCCTTCCTTGTGGGAGAAGGAGCCGGACGTTTGCCTTTTCGGCAAGAGGCTCTGCAGCAGCCGAGCGCTGTGGGATGTTGCGTCTGTGGGAAAGCACAGATCCCCACTGCTGTTGTGCCTGTAGATAGGGCAGCAAGGCACCGTGAAGAGCAGCAAGAGCTTTGAGGGCTGGGCCCTTCCTTGTGGGAGAAGGAGCCGGACGTTTGCCTTTTCGGCAAGAGGCTCTGCCGCGGACGAGCGCCATGAGATGTTGTGTCTCTGGGAAAGCACAGATCCCCACTGCTGTTGTGCCTGTGGATAGGGCACCAAGGCACCATGAAGAGCAGCAACAGCTTTCAGGGCTGGGCCCTTCCTTGTGGGAGAAGGAGCCGGACGTTTGCCTTTTCGGCAAGAGGCTCTGCCGCGGCTGAGTGCTATGGGATGTTGCGTCTCTGGGAAAGCACAGATCCCCACTGCTGTTGTGCCTGTAGATAGGGTGCCAAGGCACCGTAGAAGAGCAGCAACAGCTTTCAGGGCTGGGCCCTTCCTTGTGGGAGAAGGAGCCGGATGTTTGACTTTTCGGCAAGAGGCTCTGCCGCGGCTGAGCGCTATGGGATGTTGCGTCTCTGGGAAAGCACAGATCCCCAGTGCTGTTGTGCCTGTAGATAGGGCGCCAATGCACCGTGAAGAGCAGCAACAGCTTTCAGGGCTGGGCCCTTCCTTGTGGGAGAAGGAGCCGGACGTTTGCCTTTTCAGCAAGAGGCTCTGCCGCGGCCGAGCGCCATGAGATGTTGCGTCTCTGGGAAAGCACAGATGCCCACTGCTGTTGTGCCTGTAGATAGGGCGCCAAGGCACCGTGAAGAGCAGCAAGAGCTTTCAGGACTGGGCCCTTCCTTGTGGGAGAAGGAGCCGGACGTTTGCCTTTTCGGCAAGAGGCTCTGCCGCGGACGAGCGCCGTGAGATGTTGCTTCTGTGGGAAAGCACAGATCCCCACTGCTGTTGTGCCTGTAGATAGGGCACCAAGGCACCGTGAAGAGCAGCAACAGCTTTCAGGGCTGGGCCCTTCCTTGTGGGAGAAGGAGCCGGACGTTTGCCTTTTTGGCAAGAGGCTGTGCCGCGGCCGAGCGCCATGAGATGTTGCGTCTGTGGGAAAGCACAGATGCCCAGTGCTGTTGTGCCTGTAGATACGGCACCAAGGCACCGTGAAGAGCAGCAACAGCTTTGAGGGCTGGGCCCTTCCTTGTGGGAGAAGGAGCCGGACGTTTGCCTTTTCGGCAAAAGGCTGTGCCGCGGCTGAACGCCATGAGATGTTGCGTCTCTGGGAAAGCACAGATCCCCACTGCTGTTGTGCCTGTAGATAGGGCACCAAGGTACCGTGAAGAGCAGCAAGAGCTTTCAGGGCTGGGCCCTTCCTTGTGGGAGAAGGAGCCGGACGTTTGCCTTTTCGGCAAGAGGCTCTGCCGCGGACGAGCGCCGTGAGATTTTGCGTCTCTGGGAAAGCACAGATCCCCAGTGCTGTTGTGCCTGTAGATAGGGCAGCAAGGCACCGTGAAGAGCAGCAACAGCTTTCAGGGCTGGGCCCTTCCTTGTGGGAGAAGGAGCCGGACGTTTGCCTTTTCGGCAAGAGGGTCTGCCGCGGACGAGCGCCGTGAAATGTTGCGTCTGTGGGAAAGCACAGATCCCCAGTGCTGTTGTGCCTGTAGATAGGGCACCAAGGCACCGTGAAGAGCAGCAACAGCTTTCAGGGCTGGGCCCTTCCTTGTGGGAGAAGGAGCCGGACGTTTGCCTTTTCGGCAAGAGGCTCTGCCGCGGCCGAGCGCCATGAGATGTTGCGTCTGTGGGAAAGCACAGATCCCCACTGCTGTTTTGCCTGTAGATAGGGCGCCAAGGCACCGTGAAGAGCAGCAACAGCTTTCAGGGCTGGGCCCTTCCTTGTGGGAGAAGGAGCCGGACGTTTGCCTTTTCGGCAAGAGGCTCTGCCGCGGACGAGCGCCGTGAGATGTTGTGTCTCTGGGAAAGCACAGATCCCTACTGCTGTTGTGCCTGTGGATAGGGCACCAAGGCACCGTGAAGAGCAGCAACAGCTTTCAGGGCTGGGCCCTTCCTTGTGGGAGAAGGAGCCGGACGTTTGCCTTTTCGGCAACAGGCTCTGCCGCGCCCGAGCGCCGTGAGATGTTGCGTCTGTGGGAAAGCACAGATCCCCACTGCTGTTGTGCCTGTAGATAGGGCGCCAAGGCACCGTGAAGAGCAGCAACAGCTTTCAGGGCTGGGCTCTTCCTTGTGGGAGAAGGAGCCCGACGTTTGCCTTTTCGGCAAGAGGCTGTGCCGCGGACGAGCGCCGTGAGATGTTGCGTCTCTGGGAAAGCACAGATGCCCACTGCTGTTGTGCCTGTAGATAGGACACCAAGGCACCGTGAAGAGCAGCAAGAGCTTTCAGGACTGGGCCCTTCCTTGTGGGAGAAGGAGCCGGACGTTTGCCTTTTCGGCAAGAGGCTCTGCCGTGGACGAGCGCCGTGAGATGTTGCGTCTGTGGGAAAGCACAGATCCCCACTGCTGTTGTGCATGTAGATAGGACACCAAGGCACCGTGAAGAGCAGCAACAGCTTTCAGGGCTGGGCCCTTCCTTGTGGGAGAAGGAGCCGGACGTTTGCCTTTTTGGCAAGAGGCTGTGCCGCGGCCGAGCGCCATGAGATGTTGTGTCTGTGGGAAAGCACAGATCCCCAGTGCTGTTGTGCCTGTAGATACGACACCAAGGCACCGTGAAGAGCAGCAACAGCTTTCAGGGCTGGGCCCTTCCTTGTGGGAGAAGGAGCCGGACGTTTGCCTTTTCGGCAAGAGGCTGTGCCGCGGCTGAACGCCATGAGATGTTGCGTCTCTGGGAAAGCACAGATCCCCACTGCTGTTGTGCCTGTAGATAGGGCACCAAGGTACCGTGAAGAGCAGCAACAGCTGTCAGGGCTGGGCCCTTCCTTGTGGGAGAAGGAGCCGGACGTTTGCCTTTTCGGCAAGAGGCTCTGCCGCGGCTGAGTGCTATGGGATGTTGCGTCTCTGGGAAAGCACAGATCCCCACTGCTGTTGTGCCTGTAGATAGGGCGCCAAGGCACCGTGAAGAGCAGCAACAGCTTTCAGGGCTGGGCCCTTCCTTGTGGGAGAAGGAGCCGGATGTTTGACTTTTCGGCAAGAGGCTCTGCCGCGGCTGAGCGCTATGGGATGTTGCGTCTCTGGGAAAGCACAGATCCCCACTGCTGTTGTGCCTGTAGATAGGGCGCCAAGGCACCGTGAAGAGCAGCAACAGCTTTCAGGGCTGGGCCCTTCCTTGTGGGAGAAGGTGCCGGACGTTTTCCTTTTCGGCAAGAGGCTCTGCTGCGGCCGAGCGCCATGAGATGTTGCGTCTGTGGGAAAGCACAGATCCCCACTGCTGTTTTGCCTGTAGATAGGGCACCAAGGCACCGTGAAGAGCAGCAACAGCTTTCAGGGCTGGGCCCTTCCTTGTGGGAGAAGGAGCCGGACGGTTGCCTTTTCGGCAAGAGGCTCTGCCGCGGACGAGCGCCGTGAGATGTTGTGTCTCTGGGAAAGCACAGATCCCTACTGCTGTTGTGCCTGTAGATAGGGCACCAAGGCACCGTGAAGAGCAGCAACAGCTTTCAGGGCTGGGCCCTTCCTTGTGGGAGAAGGAGCCAGACGTTTGCCTTTTCGGCAATAGGCTCTGCCGCGCCCCGAGCGCCGTGAGATGTTGCGTCTGTGGGAAAGCACAGATCCCCACTGCTGTTGTGCCTGTAGATAGGGCGCCAAGGCACCGTGAAGAGCAGCAACAGGTTTCAGGGCTGGGCTCTTCCTTGTGGGAGAAGGAGCCCGACGTTTGCCTTTTCGGCAAGAGGCTCTGCCGCGGACGAGCGCCGTGAGATTTTGCGTCTCTGGGAAAGCACAGATGCCCACTGCTGTTGTGCCTGTAGATAGGACACCAAGGGTAGGTGAAGAGCAGCAAGAGCTTTCAGGACTGGGCCCTTCCTTGTGGGAGAAGGAGCCGGACGTTTACCTTTTTGGTAAGAGGCTGTGCCGCGGCCGAGCGCCATGAGATGTTGCGTCTGTGGGAAAAGCACAGATCCCCAGTGCTGTTGTGCCTGTAGATAGGGCACCAAGGCACCGTGAAGAGCAGCAACAGCTTTCAGGGCTGGGCCCTTCCTTGTGGGAGAAGGAGCCGGACGTTTGCCTTTTCGGCAAGAGGCTGTGCCGCGGCCGAGCGCCATGAGATGTTGCGTCTCTGGGAAAGCACAGATCCCCACTGCTGTTGTGCCTGTAGATAGGGCGCCAAGGCACCGTGAAGAGCAGCAAGAGCTTTCAGGACTGGGCCCTTCCTTGTGGGAGAAGGAGCCGGACGTTTGCCTTTTCGGCAAGAGGCTCTGCCGTGGACGAGCGCCGTGAGATGTTGCGTCTGTGGGAAAGCACAGATCCCCACTGCTGTTGTGCATGTAGATAGGACACCAAGGCACCGTGAAGAGCAGCAACAGCTTTCAGGGCTGGACCATTCCTTGTGGGAGAAGGAGCCGGACGTTTGCCTTTTCGGCAAGAGGCTCTGCCGCGGCTGAGCGCCATGAGATGTTGCGTCTCTGGGAAAGCACAGATCCCCACTGCTGTTGTGCCTGTAGATAGGGCACCAAGGTACCGTGAAGAGCAGCAACAGCTGTCAGGGCTGGCCCCTTCCTTGTGGGAGAAGGAGCCGGACGTTTGCCTTTTCGGCAAGAGGCTCTGCCGCGGCTGAGTGCTATGGGATGTTGCGTCTCTGGGAAAGCACAGATCCCCACTGCTGTTGTGCCTGTAGATAGGGCGCCAAGGCACCGTGAAGAGCAGCAACAGCTTTCAGGGCTGGGCCCTTCCTTGTGGGAGAAGGAGCCGGATGTTTGACTTTTCGGCAAGAGGCTCTGCCGCGGCTGAGCGCTATGGGATGTTGCGTCTCTGGGAAAGCACAGATCCCCACTGCTGTTGTGCCTGTAGATAGGGCGCCAAGGCACCGTGAAGAGCAGCAACAGCTTTCAGGGCTGGGCCCTTCCTTGTGGGAGAAGGAGCCGGACGTTTTCCTTTTCGGCAAGAGGCTCTGCTGCGGCCGAGCGCCATGAGATGTTGCGTCTGTGGGAAAGCACAGATCCCCACTGCTGTTTTGCCTGTAGATAGGGCGCCAAGGCACCGTGAAGAGCAGCAACAGCTTTCAGGGCTGGGCCCTTCCTTGTGGGAGAAGGAGCCGGATGTTTGCCTTTTCGGCAAGAGGCTCTGCCGCGGACGAGCGCTATGGGATGTTGCGTCTCTGGGAAAGCACAGATCCCCACTGCTGTTGTGCCTGTAGTTAGGGTGCCAAGGCACCGTGAAGAGCAGCAACAGCTTTCAGGGCTGGGCCCTTCCTTGTGGGAGAAGGAGCCGGACGTTTGCCTTTTCGGCAAGAGGCTCTGCCGCGGACGAGCGCCATGAGATGTTGCGTCTCTGCGAAAGCACAGATGTCCACTGCTGTTGTGCCTGTAGATAGGGTGCCAAGGCACCGTGAAGAGCAGCAAGAGCTTTCAGGACTGGGCCCTTCCTTGTGGGAGAAGGAGCCGGATGTTTGCCTTTTCGGCAAGAGGCTCTGCCGCGGACGAGCGCCGTGAGATGTTGCGTCTGTGGGAAAGCACAGATCCCCACTGCTGTTGTGCCTGTAGATAGGGCGCCAAGGCACCGTGAAGAGCAGCAACAGGTTTCAGGGCTGGGCTCTTCCTTGTGGGTGAAGGAGCCCGACGTTTGCCTTTTCGGCAAGAGGCTCTGCCGCGGACGAGCGCCGTGAGATGTTGCGTCTCTGGGAAAGCACAGATGCCCACTGCTGTTGTGCCTGTAGATAGGACACCAAGGGTAGGTGAAGAGCAGCAAGAGCTTTCAGGACTGGGCCCTTCCTTGTGGGAGAAGGAGCCGGACGTTTGCCTTTTTGGTAAGAGGCTGTGCCGCGGCCGAGCGCCATGAGATGTTGCGTCTGTGGGAAAGCACAGATCCCCAGTGCTGTTGTGCCTGTAGATAGGGCACCAAGGCACCGTGAAGAGCAGCAACAGCTTTCAGGGCTGGGCCCTTCCTTGTGGGAGAAGGAGCCGGACGTTTGCCTTTTCGGCAAGAGGCTGTGCCGCGGCCGAGCGCCATGAGATGTTGCGTCTCTGGGAAAGCACAGATCCCCACTGCTGTTGTGCCTGTAGATAGGGCGCCAAGGCACCGTGAAGAGCAGCAACAGGTTTCAGGACTGGGCCCTTCCTTGTGGGAGAAGGAGCCGGACGTTTGCCTTTTCGGCAAGAGGCTCTGCCATGGACGAGCGCCGTGAGATGTTGAGTCTGTGGGAAAGCACAGATCCCCACTGCTGTTGTGCATGTAGATAGGACACCAAGGCACCGTGAAGAGCAGCAACAGCTTTCAGGGCTGGGCCCTTCCTTGTGGGAGAAGGAGCCGGACGTTTCCCTTTTTGGCAAGAGGCTGTGCCGCGGCCGAGCGCCATGAGATGTTGCGTCTGTGGGAAAGCACAGATCCCCAGTGCTGTTGTGCCTGTAGATACGACACCAAGGCACCGTGAAGAGCAGCAACAGCTTTCAGGGCTGGGCCCTTCCTTGTGGGAGAAGGAGCCGGACGTTTGCCTTTTCGGCAAGAGGCTGTGCCGCGGCTGAGCGCCATGAGATGTTGCGTCTCTGGGAAAGCACAGATCCCCACTGCTGTTGTGCCTGTAGATAGGGCACCAAGGTACCGTGAAGAGCAGCAAGAGCTGTCAGGGCTGGGCCCTTCCTTGTGGGAGAAGGAGCCGGACGTTTGCCTTTTCGGCAAGAGGCTCTGCCGCGGCTGAGTGCTATGGGATGTTGCGTCTCTGGGAAAGCACAGATCCCCACTGCTGTTGTGCCTGTAGATAGGGCGCCAAGGCACCATGAAGAGCAGCAACAGCTTTCAGGGCTGGGCCCTTCCTTGTGGGAGAAGGAGCCGGATGTTTGACTTTTCGGCAAGAGGCTCTGCCGCGGCTGAGCGCTATGGGATGTTGCGTCTCTGGGAAAGCACAGATCCCCAGTGCTGTTGTGCCTGTAGATAGGGCGCCAAGGCACCGTGAAGAGCAGCAAGAGCTTTCAGGACTGGGCCCTTCCTTGTGGGAGAAGGAGCCGGACGTTTTCCTTTTCGGCAAGAGGCTCTGCTGCGGCCGAGCGCCATGAGATGTTGCGTCTGTGGGAAAGCACAGATCCCCACTGCTGTTTTGCCTGTAGATAGGGCGCCAAGGCACCGTGAAGAGCAGCAACAGCTTTCAGGGCTGGGCCCTTCCTTGTGGGAGAAGGAGCCGGATGTTTGCCTTTTCGGCAAGAGGCTCTGCCGCGGGACGAGCGCTATGGGATGTTGCGTCTCTGGGAAAGCACAGATCCCCAGTGCTGTTGTGCCTGTAGTTAGGGCGCCAAGGCACCGTGAAGAGCAGCAACAGCTTTCAGGGCTGGGCCCTTCCTTGTGGGAGAAGGAGCCGGACGTTTGCCTTTTCGGCAAGAGGCTCTGCCGCGGCCGAGCGCCATGAGATGTTGCGTCTCCGCGAAAGCACAGATGCCCACTGCTGTTGTGCCTGTAGATAGGGTGCCAAGGCACCGTGAAGAGCAGCAAGAGCTTTCAGGACTGGGCCCTTCCTTGTGGGAGAAGGAGCCGGATGTTTGCCTTTTCGGCAAGAGGCTCTGCCGCGGACGAGCGCCGTGAGATGTTGCGTCTGTGGGAAAGCACAGATCCCCACTGCTGTTGTGCCTGTAGATAGGGCGCCAAGGCACCGTGAAGAGCAGCAACAGGTTTCAGGGCTGGGCTCTTCCTTGTGGGAGAAGGAGCCGGACGTTTGCCTTTTCGGCAAGAGGCTCTGCCGCGCACGAGCGCCGTGAGATGTTGCGTCTCTGGGAAAGCACAGATGCCCACTGCTGTTGTGCCTGTAGATAGGACACCAAGGGTAGGTGAAGAGCAGCAAGAGCTTTCAGGACTGGGCCCTTCCTTGTGGGAGAAGGAGCCGGACGTTTGCCTTTTTGGCAAGAGGCTGTGCCGCGACCGAGCGCCATGAGATGTTGCGTCTGTGGGAAAGCACAGATCCCCAGTGCTGTTGTGCCTGTAGATACGGCACCAAGGCACCGTGAAGAGCAGCAACAGCTTTCAGGGCTGGGCCCTTCCTTGTGGGAGAAGGAGCCGGACGTTTGCCTTTTCGGCAAGAGGCTGTGCCGCGGCTGAGCGCCATGAGATGTTGCGTCTCTGGGAAAGCACAGATCCCCACTGCTGTTGTGCCTGTAGATAGGGCACCAAGGTACCGTGAAGAGCAGCAAGAGCTTTCAGGGCTGGGCCCTTCCTTGTGGGAGAAGGTGCCGGACGTTTGCCTTTTCGGCAAGAGGCTCTGCCGCGGCTGAGTGCCATGGGATGTTGCGTCTCTGGGAAAGCACAGATCCCCACTGCTGTTGTGCCTGTAGATAGGGTGCCAAGGCACCGTGAAGAGCAGCAACAGCTTTCAGGGCTGGGCCCTTCCTTGTGGGAGAAGGAGCCGGATGTTTGACTTTTCGGCAAGAGGCTCTGCCGCGGCTGAGCGCTATGGGATGTTGCGTCTCTGGGAAAGCACAGATCCCCAGTGCTGTTGTGCCTGTAGATAGGGCGCCAAGGCACCGTGAAGAGCAGCAACAGCTTTCAGGGCTGGGCCCTTCCTTGTGGGAGAAGGAGCCGGACGTTTCACTTTTCGGCAAGAGCCTCTGCCGCGGCCGGAGCGCCATGAGATGTTGCGTCTGTGGGAAAGCACAGATCCCCACTGCTGTTGTACCTGTAGATAGGGCGCCAAGGCACCGTGAAGAGCAGCAACAGCTTTCAGGGCTGGGCCCTTCCTTGTGGGAGAAGGAGCCGGATGTTTGCCTTTTCGGCAAGAGGCTCTGCCGCGGACGAGCGCTATGGGATGTTGCGTCTCTGGGAAAGCACAGATCCCCACTGCTGTTGTGCCTGTAGTTAGGGCACCAAGGCACCGTGAAGAGCAGCAACAGCTTTCAGGGCTGGGCCCTTCCTTGTGGGAGAAGGAGCCGGACGTTTGCCTTTTCGGCAAGAGGCTCTGCCGCGGACGAGCGCCGTGAGATGTTGCGTCTGTGGGAAAGCACAGATCCCCACTGCTGTTTGTGCCTGTAGATAGGGCACCAAGGCACCGTGAAGAGCAGCAACAGCTTTCAGGGCTGGGCCCTTCCTTGTGGGAGAAGGAGCCGGACGTTTGCCTTTTTGGCAAGAGGCTGTGCCGCGGCCCGAGCGCCATGAGATGTTGCGTCTGTGGGAAAGCACAGATCCCCAGTGCTGTTGTGCCTGTAGATACGGCACCAAGGCACCGTGAAGAGCAGCAACAGCTTTCAGGGCTGGGCCCTTCCTTGTGGGAGAAGGAGCCGGACGTTTGCCTTTTCGGCAAGAGGCTGTGCCGCGGCTGAGCGCCATGAGATGTTGCGTCTCTGGGAAAGCACAGATCCCCACTGCTGTTGTGCCTGTAGATAGGGCACCAAGGTACCGTGAAGAGCAGCAAGAGCTTTCAGGGCTGGGCCCTTCCTTGTGGGAGAAGGAGCCGGACGTTTGCCTTTTCGGCAAGAGGCTCTGCCGCGGCTGAGTGCTATGGGATGTTGCGTCTCTGGGAAAGCACAGATCCCCACTGCTGTTGTGCCTGTAGATAGGGTGCCAAGGCACCGTGAAGAGCAGCAACAGCTTTCAGGGCTGGGCCCTTCCTTGTGGGAGAAGGAGCCGGATGTTTGACTTTTCGGCAAGAGGCTCTGCCGCGGACGAGCGCTATGGGATGTTGCGTCTCTGGGAAAGCACAGATCCCCAGTGCTGTTGTGCCTGTAGATAGGGCGCCAAGGCACCGTGAAGAGCAGCAACAGCTTTCAGGGCTGGGCCCTTCCTTGTGGGAGAAGGAGCCGGACGTTTCACTTTTCGGCAAGAGCCTCTGCCGCGGCCGAGCGCCATGAGATGTTGCGTCTGTGGGAAAGCACAGATCCCCACTGCTGTTGTGCCTGTAGATAGGGCGCCAAGGCACCGTGAAGAGCAGCAACAGCTTTCAGGGCTGGGCCCTTCCTTGTGGGAGAAGGAGCCGGATGTTTGCCTTTTCGGCAAGAGGCTCTGCCGCGGACGAGCGCTATGGGATGTTGCGTCTCTGGGAAAGCACAGATCCCCACTGCTGTTGTGCCTGTAGTTAGGGCACCAAGGCACCGTGAAGAGCAGCAACAGCTTTCAGGGCTGGGCCCTTCCTTGTGGGAGAAGGAGCCGGACGTTTGCCTTTTCGGCAAGAGGCTCTGCCGCGGACGAGCGCCGTGAGATGTTGCGTCTGTGGGAAAGCACAGATCCCCACTGCTGTTGTGCCTGTAGATAGGGGCACCAAGGCACCGTGAAGAGCAGCAACAGCTTTCAGGGCTGGGCCCTTCCTTGTGGGAGAAGGAGCCGGACGTTTGCCTTTTTGGCAAGAGGCTGTGCCGCGGCCGAGCGCCATGAGATGTTGCGTCTGTGGGAAAGCACAGATGCCCAGTGCTGTTGTGCCTGTAGATACGGCACCAAGGCACCGTGAAGAGCAGCAACAGCTTTCAGGGCTGGGCCCTTCCTTGTGGGAGAAGGAGCCGGACGTTTGCCTTTTCGGCAAGAGGCTGTGCCGCGGCTGAGCGCCATGAGATGTTGCATCTCTGGGAAAGCACAGATCCCCACTGCTGTTGTGCCTGTAGATAGGGCACCAAGGCACCGTGAAGAGCAGCAACAGCTTTCAGGGCTGAGCCCCTCCTTGTGGGAGAAGGAGCCGGACGTTTGCCTTTTCGGCAAGAGGCTCTGCCGCGGCTGAGTGCTATGGGATGTTGCGTCTCTGGGAAAGCACAGATCCCCACTGCTGTTGTGCCTGTAGATAGGGTGCCAAGGCACCGTGAAGAGCAGCAACAGCTTTCAGGGCTGGGCCCTTCCTTGTGGGAGAAGGAGCCGGATGTTTGACTTTTCGGCAAGAGGCTCTGCCGCGGCTGAGCGCTATGGGATGTTGCGTCTCTGGGAAAGCACAGATCCCCAGTGCTGTTGTGCCTGTAGATAGGGCGCCAAGGCACCGTGAAGAGCAGCAACAGCTTTCAGGGCTGGGCCCTTCCTTGTGGGAGAAGGAGCCGGACGTTTCACTTTTCGGCAAGAGCCTCTGCCGCGGCCGAGCGCCATGAGATGTTGCGTCTGTGGGAAAGCACAGATCCCCACTGCTGTTTTGCCTGTAGATAGGCTGCCAAGGCACCGTGAAGAGCAGCAACAGCTTTCAGGGCTGGGCCCTTCCTTGTGGGAGAAGGAGCCGGATGTTTGCCTTTTCGGCAAGAGGCTCTGCCGCGGACGAGCGCTATGGGATGTTGCGTCTCTGGGAAAGCACAGATCCCCACTGCTGTTGTGCCTATAGATAGGGCACCAAGGCACCGTGAAGAGCAGCAACAGCTTTCAGGGCTGGGCCCTTCCTTGTGGGAGAAGGAGCCGGACGTTTGCCTTTTCGGCAAGAGGCTCTGCCGCGGCCGAGCGCCATGAGATGTTGCGTCTCTGCGAAAGCACAGATGCCCACTGCTGTTGTGCCTGTAGATAGGGCGCCAAGGCACCGTGAAGAGCAGCAAGAGCTTTCAGGACTGGGCCCTTCCTTGTGGGAGAAGGAGCCGGACGTTTGCCTTTTCGGCAAGAGGCTCTGCCGCGGACGAGCGCCGTGAGATGTTGCGTCTGTGGGAAAGCACAGATCCCCAGTGCTGTTGTGCCTGTAGATAGGGCAGCAAGGCACCGTGAAGAGCAGCAACAGCTTTCAGGGCTGGGCCCTTCCTTGTGGGAGAAGGAGCCGGACGTTTGCCTTTTCGGCAAGAGGCTCTGCCGCGGACGAGCGCCTTGAGTTGTTGCGTCTGTGGGAAAGCACAGATCCCCACTGCTGTTGTGCCTGTAGATAGGGCACCAAGGCACCGTGAAGAGCAGCAACAGCTTTCAGGGCTGGGCCCTTCCTTGTGGGAGAAGGAGCCGGACGTTTGCCTTTTTGGCAAGAGGCTGTGCCGCGGCCGAGCGCCATGAGATGTTGCGTCTGTGGGAAAGCACAGATGCCCAGTGCTGTTGTGCATGTAGATAGGACACCAAGGCACCGTGAAGAGCAGCAACAGCTTTCAGGGCTGGACCATTCCTTGTGGGAGAAGGAGCCGGACGTTTGCCTTTTCGGCAAGAGGCTGTGCCGCGGCTGAACGCCATGAGATGTTGCGTCTCTGGGAAAGCACAGATCCCCACTGCTGTTGTGCCTGTAGATAGGGCACCAAGGCACCGTGAAGAGCAGCAACAGCTTTCAGGGCTGGGCCCTTCCTTGTGGGAGAAGGAGCCGGATGTTTGACTTTTCGGCAAGAGGCTCTGCCGCGGCTGAGCGCTATGGGATGTTGCGTCTCTGGGAAAGCACAGATCCCCAGTGCTGTTGTGCCTGTAGATAGGGCGCCAAGGCACCGTGAAGAGCAGCAACAGCTTTCAGGGCTGGGCCCTTCCTTGTGGGAGAAGGAGCCGGACGTTTTCCTTTTCGGCAAGAGGCTCTGCTGCGGCCGAGCGCCATGAGATGTTGCGTCTGTGGGAAAGCACAGATCCCCACTGCTGTTTTGCCTGTAGATAGGGCGCCAAGGCACCGTGAAGAGCAGCAACAGCTTTCAGGGCTGGGCCCTTCCTTGTGGGAGAAGGAGCCGGATGTTTGCCTTTTCGGCAAGAGGCTCTGCCGCGGACGAGCGCTATGGGATGTTGCGTCTCTGGGAAAGCACAGATCCCCACTGCTGTTGTGCCTGTAGTTAGGGTGCCAAGGCACCGTGAAGAGCAGCAACAGCTTTCAGGGCTGGGCCCTTCCTTGTGGGAGAAGGAGCCGGACGTTTGCCTTTTCGGCAAGAGGCTCTGCCGCGGTACGAGCGCCATGAGATGTTGCGTCTCTGCGAAAGCACAGATGTCCACTGCTGTTGTGCCTGTAGATAGGGTGCCAAGGCACCGTGAAGAGCAGCAAGAGCTTTCAGGACTGGGCCCTTCCTTGTGGGAGAAGGAGCCGGATGTTTGCCTTTTCGGCAAGAGGCTCTGCCGCGGACGAGCGCCGTGAGATGTTGCGTCTGTGGGAAAGCACAGATCCCCACTGCTGTTGTGCCTGTAGATAGGGCGCCAAGGCACCGTGAAGAGCAGCAACAGGTTTCAGGGCTGGGGCTCTTCCTTGTGGGTGAAGGAGCCCGACGTTTGCCTTTTCGGCAAGAGGCTCTGCCGCGGACGAGCGCCGTGAGATGTTGCGTCTCTGGGAAAGCACAGATGCCCACTGCTGTTGTGCCTGTAGATAGGACACCAAGGGTAGGTGAAGAGCAGCAAGAGCTTTCAGGACTGGGCCCTTCCTTGTGGGAGAAGGAGCCGGACGTTTGCCTTTTTGGTAAGAGGCTGTGCCGCGGCCGAGCGCCATGAGATGTTGCGTCTGTGGGAAAGCACAGATCCCCAGTGCTGTTGTGCCTGTAGATAGGGCACCAAGGCACCGTGAAGAGCAGCAACAGCTTTCAGGGCTGGGCCCTTCCTTGTGGGAGAAGGAGCCGGACGTTTGCCTTTTCGGCAAGAGGCTGTGCCGCGGCCGAGCGCCATGAGATGTTGCGTCTCTGGGAAAGCACAGATCCCCACTGCTGTTGTGCATGTAGATAGGACACCAAGGCACCGTGAAGAGCAGCAACAGCTTTCAGGGCTGGGCCCTTCCTTGTGGGAGAAGGAGCCGGACGTTTACCCTTTTTGGCAAGAGGCTGTGCCGCGGCCGAGCGCCATGAGATGTTGCGTCTGTGGGAAAGCACAGATCCCCAGTGCTGTTGTGCCTGTAGATACGACACCAAGGCACCGTGAAGAGCAGCAACAGCTTTCAGGGCTGGGCCCTTCCTTGTGGGAGAAGGAGCCGGACGTTGCCTTTTCGGCAAGAGGCTGTGCCGCGGCTGACCGCCATGAGATGTTGCGTCTCTGGGAAAGCACAGATCCCCACTGCTGTTGTGCCTGTAGATAGGGCACCAAGGTACCGTGAAGAGCAGCAACAGCTGTCAGGGCTGGGCCCTTCCTTGTGGGAGAAGGAGCCGGACGTTTGCCTTTTCGGCAAGAGGCTCTGCCGCGGCTGAGTGCTATGCGATGTTGCGTCTCTGGGAAAGCACAGATCCCCACTGCTGTTGTGCCTGTAGATAGGGCGCCAAGGCACCGTGAAGAGCAGCAACAGCTTTCAGGGGCTGGGCCCCTTCCTTGTGGGAGAAGGAGCCGGATGTTTGACTTTTCGGCAAGAGGCTCTGCCGCGGCTGAGCGCTATGGATGTTGCGTCTCTGGGAAAGCACAGATCCCCACTGCTGTTGTGCCTGTAGATAGGGCGCCAAGGCACCGTGAAGAGCAGCAACAGCTTTCAGGGCTGGGCCCTTCCTTGTGGGGAGAAGGAGCCGGACGTTTTCCTTTTCGGCAAGAGGCTCTGCTGCGGCCGAGCGCCATGAGATGTTGCGTCTGTGGGAAAGCACAGATCCCCACTGCTGTTTTGCCTGTAGATAGGGCGCCAAGGCACCGTGAAGAGCAGCAACAGCTTTCAGGGCTGGGCCCTTCCTTGTGGGAGAAGGAGCCGGATGTTTGCCTTTTCGGCAAGAGGCTCTGCCGCGGACGAGCGCTATGGGATGTTGCGTCTCTGGGAAAGCACAGATCCCCAGTGCTGTTGTGCCTGTAGTTAGGGCGCCAAGGGCACCGTGAAGAGCAGCAACAGCTTTCAGGGCTGGGCCCTTCCTTGTGGGAGAAGGAGCCGGACGTTTGCCTTTTCGGCAAGAGGCTCTGCCGCGGACGAGCGCCATGAGATGTTGCGTCTCTGCGAAAGCACAGATGCCCACTGCTGTTGTGCCTGTAGATAGGGTGCCAAGGCACCGTGAAGAGCAGCAAGAGCTTTCAGGACTGGGCCCTTCCTTGTGGGAGAAGGAGCCGGATGTTTGCCTTTTCGGCAAGAGGCTCTGCCGCGGACGAGCGCCGTGAGATGTTGCGTCTGTGGGAAAGCACAGATCCCCACTGCTGTTGTGCCTGTAGATAGGGCGCCAAGGCACCGTGAAGAGCAGCAACAGGTTTCAGGGCTGGGCTCTTCCTTGTGGGAGAAGGAGCCGGACGTTTGCCTTTTCGGCAAGAGGCTCTGCCGCGGACGAGCGCCGTGAGATGTTGCGTCTCTGGGAAAGCACAGATGCCCACTGCTGTTGTGCCTGTAGATAGGACACCAAGGGTAGGTGAAGAGCAGCAAGAGCTTTCAGGACTGGGCCCTTCCTTGTGGGAGAAGGAGCCGGACGTTTGCCTTTTTGGCAAGAGGCTGTGCCGCGGCCGAGCGCCATGAGATGTTGCGTCTGTGGGAAAGCACAGATCCCCAGTGCTGTTGTGCCTGTAGATACGGCACCAAGGCACCGTGAAGAGCAGCAACAGCTTTCAGGGCTGGGCCCTTCCTTGTGGGAGAAGGAGCCGGACGTTTGCCTTTTCGGCAAGAGGCTCTGCCGCGGCTGAGCGCCATGAGATGTTGCGTCTCTGGGAAAGCACAGATCCCCACTGCTGTTGTGCCTGTAGATAGGGCACCAAGGTACCGTGAAGAGCAGCAAGAGCTTTCAGGGCTGGGCCCTTCCTTGTGGGAGAAGGAGCCGGACGTTTGCCTTTTCGGCAAGAGGCTCTGCCGCGGCTGAGTGCTATGGGATGTTGCGTCTCTGGGAAAGCACAGATCCCCACTGCTGTTGTGCCTGTAGATAGGGTGCCAAGGCACCGTGAAGAGCAGCAACAGCTTTCAGGGCTGGGCCCTTCCTTGTGGGAGAAGGAGCCGGATGTTTGACTTTTCGGCAAGAGGCTCTGCCGCGGCTGAGCGCTATGGGATGTTGCGTCTCTGGGAAAGCACAGATCCCCAGTGCTGTTGTGCCTGTAGATAGGGCGCCAAGGCACCGTGAAGAGCAGCAACAGCTTTCAGGGCTGGGCCCTTCCTTGTGGGAGAAGGAGCCGGACTTTTCACTTTTCGGCAAGAGCCTCTGCCGCGGCCGAGCGCCATGAGATGTTGCGTCTGTGGGAAAGCACAGATCCCCACTGCTGTTGTGCCTGTAGATAGGGCGCCAAGGCACCGTGAAGAGCAGCAACAGCTTTCAGGGCTGGGCCCTTCCTTGTGGGAGAAGGAGCCGGATGTTTGCCTTTTCGGCAAGAGGCTCTGCCGCGGACGAGCGCCGTGAGATGTTGCGTCTGTGGGAAAGCACAGATCCCCACTGCTGTTGTGCCTGTAGATAGGGCACCAAGGCACCGTGAAGAGCAGCAACAGCTTTCAGGGCTGGGCCCTTCCTTGTGGGAGAAGGAGCCGGACGTTTGCCTTTTTGGCAAGAGGCTGTGCCGCGGCCGAGCGCCATGAGATGTTGCGTCTGTGGGAAAGCACAGATCCCCACTGCTGTTGTGCCTGTAGATACGGCACCAAGGCACCGTGAAGAGCAGCAACAGCTTTCAGGGCTGGGCCCTTCCTTGTGGGAGAAGGAGCCGGACGTTTGCCTTTTCGGCAAGAGGCTGTGCCGAGGCTGAGCGCCATGAGATGTTGCGTCTCTGGGAAAGCACAGATCCCCACTGCTGTTGTGCCTGTAGATAGGGCACCAAGGTACCGTGAAGAGCAGCAAGAGCTTTCAGGGCTGGGCCCTTCCTTGTGGGAGAAGGAGCCGGACGTTTGCCTTTTCGGCAAGAGGCTCTGCCGCGGCTGAGTGCTATGGGATGTTGCGTCTCTGGGAAAGCACAGATCCCCACTGCTGTTGTGCCTGTAGATAGGGTGCCAAGGCACCGTGAAGAGCAGCAACAGCTTTCAGGGCTGGGCCCTTCCTTGTGGGAGAAGGAGCCGGATGTTTGACTTTTCGGCAAGAGGCTCTGCCGCGGCTGAGCGCTATGGGATGTTGCGTCTCTGGGAAAGCACAGATCCCCAGTGCTGTTGTGCCTGTAGATAGGGCGCCAAGGCACCGTGAAGAGCAGCAACAGCTTTCAGGGCTGGGCCCTTCCTTGTGGGAGAAGGAGCCGGACGTTTCACTTTTCGGCAAGAGCCTCTGCCGCGGCCGAGCGCCATGAGATGTTGCGTCTGTGGGAAAGCACAGATCCCCACTGCTGTTGTGCCTGTAGATAGGGCGCCAAGGCACCGTGAAGAGCAGCAACAGCTTTCAGGGCTGGGCCCTTCCTTGTGGGAGAAGGAGCCGGATGTTTGCCTTTTCGGCAAGAGGCTCTGCCGCGGACGAGCGCTATGGGATGTTGCGTCTCTGGGAAAGCACAGATCCCCACTGCTGTTGTGCCTGTAGTTAGGGCACCAAGGCACCGTGAAGAGCAGCAACAGCTTTCAGGGCTGGGCCCTTCCTTGTGGGAGAAGGAGCCGGACGTTTGCCTTTTCGGCAAGAGGCTCTGCCGCGGACGAGCGCCGTGAGATGTTGCGTCTGTGGGAAAGCACAGATCCCCACTGCTGTTGTGCCTGTAGATAGGGCACCAAGGCACCGTGAAGAGCAGCAACAGCTTTCAGGGCTGGGCCCTTCCTTGTGGGAGAAGGAGCCGGACGTTTGCCTTTTTGGCAAGAGGCTGTGCCGCGGCCCGAGCGCCATGAGATGTTGCGTCTGTGGGAAAGCACAGATGCCCAGTGCTGTTGTGCCTGTAGATACGGCACCAAGGCACCGTGAAGAGCAGCAACAGCTTTCAGGGCTGGGCCCTTCCTTGTGGGAGAAGGAGCCGGACGTTTGCCTTTTCGGCAAGAGGCTGTGCCGCGGCTGAGCGCCATGAGATGTTGCATCTCTGGGAAAGCACAGATCCCCACTGCTGTTGTGCCTGTAGATAGGGCGCCAAGGCACCGTGAAGAGCAGCAACAGCTTTCAGGGCTGAGCCCCTCCTTGTGGGAGAAGGAGCCGGACGTTTGCCTTTTCGGCAAGAGGCTCTGCCGCGGCTGAGTGCTATGGGATGTTGCGTCTGTGGGAAAGCACAGATCCCCACTGCTGTTTTGCCTGTAGATAGGCTGCCAAGGCACCGTGAAGAGCAGCAACAGCTTTCAGGGCTGGGCCCTTCCTTGTGGGAGAAGGAGCCGGATGTTTGCCTTTTCGGCAAGAGGCTCTGCCGCGGCTGAGCGCTATGGGATGTTGCGTCTCTGGGAAAGCACAGATCCCCAGTGCTGTTGTGCCTATAGATAGGGCACCAAGGCACCGTGAAGAGCAGCAACAGCTTTCAGGGCTGGGCCCTTCCTTGTGGGAGAAGGAGCCGGACGTTTGCCTTTTCGGCAAGAGGCTCTGCCGCGGCCGAGCGCCATGAGATGTTGCGTCTCTGCGAAAGCACAGATGCCCACTGCTGTTGTGCCTGTAGATAGGGCGCCAAGGCACCGTGAAGAGCAGCAACAGCTTTCAGGACTGGGCCCTTCCTTGTGGGAGAAGGAGCCGGACGTTTGCCTTTTCGGCAAGAGGCTCTGCCGCGGACGAGCGCCGTGAGATGTTGCGTCTGTGGGAAAGCACAGATCCCCAGTGCTGTTGTGCCTGTAGATAGGGCAGCAAGGCACCGTGAAGAGCAGCAACAGCTTTCAGGGCTGGGCCCTTCCTTGTGGGAGAAGGAGCCGGACGTTTGCCTTTTCGGCAAGAGGCTCTGCCGCGGACGAGCGCCGTGAGTTGTTGCGTCTGTGGGAAAGCACAGATCCCCACTGCTGTTGTGCCTGTAGATAGGGCAGCAAGGCACCGTGAAGAGCAGCAAGAGCTTTCAGGGCTGGGCCCTTCCTTCTGGGAGAAGGAGCCGGACGTTTGCCTTTTCGTCAAAAGGCTGTGCCGCGGCTGAACGCCATGAGATGTTGCGTCTCTGGGAAAGCACAGATCCCCACTGCTGTTGTGCCTGTAGATAGGGCACCAAGGTACCGTGAAGAGCAGCAAGAGCTTTCAGGGCTGGGCCCTTCCTTGTGGGAGAAGGAGCCGGACGTTTGCCTTTTCGGCAAGAGGCTCTGCCGCGGCTGAGTGCTATGGGATGTTGCGTCTCTGGGAAAGCACAGATCCCCACTGCTGTTGTGCCTGTAGATAGGGCGCCAAGGCACCGTGAAGAGCAGCAACAGCTTTCAGGGCTGGGCCCTTCCTTGTGGGAGAAGGAGCCGGATGTTTGACTTTTCGGCAAGAGGCTCTGCCGCGGCTGAGCGCTATGGGATGTTGCGTCTCTGGGAAAGCACAGATCCCCACTGCTGTTGTGCCTGTAGATAGGGCGCCAAGGCACCGTGAAGAGCAGCAACAGCTTTCAGGGCTGGGCCCTTCCTTGTAGGAGAAGGAGCCGGACGTTTGCCTTTTCGGCAAGAGGCTCTGCCGCGGACGAGCGCCGTGAGATGTTGCGTCTGTGGGAAAGCACAGATCCCCACTGCTGTTGTGCCTGTAGATAGGGCACCAAGGCACCGTGAAGAGCAGCAACAGCTTTCAGGGCTGGGCCCTTCCTTGTGGGAGAAGGAGCCGGATGTTTGCGTTTTCGGCAAGAGGCTCTGCCGCGGACGAGCGCTATGGGATGTTGCGTCTCTGGGAAAGCACAGATCCCCACTGCTGTTGTGCCTATAGATAGGGCACCAAGGCACCGTGAAGAGCAGCAGCAGCTTTCAGGGCTGGGCCCTTCCTTGTGGGAGAAGGAGCCGGACGTTTGCCTTTTCGGCAAGAGGCTCTGCCGCGGCCGAGCGCCATGAGATGTTGCGTCTCTGCGAAAGCACAGATGCCCACTGCTGTTGTGCCTGTAGATAGGGCGCCAAGGCACCGTGAAGAGCAGCAAGAGCTTTCAGGACTGGGCCCTTCCTTGTGGGAGAAGGAGCCGGACGTTTGCCTTTTCGGCAAGAGGCTCTGCCGCGGACGAGCGCCGTGAGATGTTGCGTCTGTGGGAAAGCACAGATCCCCACTGCTGTTGTGCCTGTAGATAGGGCAGCAAGGCACCGTGAAGAGCAGCAACAGCTTTCAGGGCTGGGCCCTTCCTTGTGGGAGAAGGAGCCGGACGTTTGCCTTTTCGGCAAGAGGCTCTGCCGCGGACGAGCGCCGTGAGTTGTTGCGTCTGTGGGAAAGCACAGATCCCCACTGCTGTTGTGCCTGTAGATAGGGCACCAAGGCACCGTGAAGAGCAGCAACAGCTTTCAGGGCTGGGCCCTTCCTTGTGGGAGAAGGAGCCGGACGTTTGCCTTTTTGGCAAGAGGCTGTGCCGCGGCCGAGCGCCATGAGATGTTGCGTCTGTGGGAAAGCACAGATGCCCACTGCTGTTGTGCCTGTAGATACGGCACCAAGGCACCGTGAAGAGCAGCAAGAGCTTTCAGGGCTGGGCCCTTCCTTGTGGGAGAAGGAGCCGGACGTTTGCCTTTTCGTCAAAAGGCTGTGCCGCGGCTGAGTGCTAATGGATGTTGCGTCTCTGGGAAAGCACAGATCCCCACTGCTGTTGTGCCTGTAGATAGGGCGCCAAGGCACCGTGAAGAGCAGCAACAGCTTTCAGGGCTGGGCCCTTCCTTGTGGGAGAAGGAGCCGGATGTTTGACTTTTCGGCAAGAGGCTCTGCCGCGGCTGAGCGCTATGGGATGTTGCGTCTCTGGGAAAGCACAGATCCCCACTGCTGTTGTGCCTGTAGATAGGGCGCCAAGGCACCGTGAAGAGCAGCAACAGCTTTCAGGGCTGGGCCCTTCCTTGTGGGAGAAGGAGCCGGATGTTTGCCTTTTCGGCAAGAGGCTCTGCCGCGGACGAGCGCTATGGGATGTTGCGTCTCTGGGAAAGCACAGATCCCCACTGCTGTTGTGCCTGTAGTTAGGGCACCAAGGCACCGTGAAGAGCAGCAACAGCTTTCAGGGCTGGGCCCTTCCTTGTGGGAGAAGGAGCCGGACGTTTGCCTTTTCGGCAAGAGGCTCTGCCGCGGACGAGCGCCGTGAGATGTTGCGTCTGTGGGAAAGCACAGATCCCCACTGCTGTTGTGCCTGTAGATAGGGCACCAAGGCACCGTGAAGAGCAGCAACAGCTTTCAGGGCTGGGCCCTTCCTTGTGGGAGAAGGAGCCGGACGTTTGCCTTTTTGGCAAGAGGCTGTGCCGCGGCCGAGCGCCATGAGATGTTGCGTCTGTGGGAAAGCACAGATCCCCAGTGCTGTTGTGCCTGTAGATACGGCACCAAGGCACCGTGAAGAGCAGCAACAGCTTTCAGGGCTGGGCCCTTCCTTGTGGGAGAAGGAGCCGGACGTTTGCCTTTTCGGCAAGAGGCTGTGCCGCGGCTGAGCGCCATGAGATGTTGCGTCTCTGGGAAAGCACAGATCCCCACTGCTGTTGTGCCTGTAGATAGGGCACCAAGGTACCGTGAAGAGCAGCAAGAGCTTTCAGGGCTGGGCCCTTCCTTGTGGGAGAAGGAGCCGGACGTTTGCCTTTTCGGCAAGAGGCTCTGCCGCGGCTGAGTGCTATGGGATGTTGCGTCTCTGGGAAAGCACAGATCCCCACTGCTGTTGTGCCTGTAGATAGGGTGCCAAGGCACCGTGAAGAGCAGCAACAGCTTTCAGGGCTGGGCCCTTCCTTGTGGGAGAAGGAGCCGGATGTTTGACTTTTCGGCAAGAGGCTCTGCCGCGGCTGAGCGCTATGGGATGTTGCGTCTCTGGGAAAGCACAGATCCCCAGTGCTGTTGTGCCTGTAGATAGGGCGCCAAGGCACCGTGAAGAGCAGCAACAGCTTTCAGGGCTGGGCCCTTCCTTGTGGGAGAAGGAGCCGGACGTTTCACTTTTCGGCAAGAGCCTCTGCCGCGGCCGAGCGCCATGAGATGTTGCGTCTGTGGGAAAGCACAGATCCCCACTGCTGTTGTGCCTGTAGATAGGGCGCCAAGGCACCGTGAAGAGCAGCAACAGCTTTCAGGGCTGGGCCCTTCCTTGTGGGAGAAGGAGCCGGACGTTTGCCTTTTTGGCAAGAGGCTGTGCCGCGGCCGAGCGCCATGAGATGTTGCGTCTGTGGGAAAGCACAGATGCCCAGTGCTGTTGTGCCTGTAGATACGGCAACAAGGCACCGTGAAGAGCAGCAACAGCTTTCAGGGCTGGGCCCTTCCTTGTGGGAGAAGGAGCCGGACGTTTGCCTTTTCGGCAAGAGGCTGTGCCGCGGCTGAGCGCCATGAGATGTTGCATCTCTGGGAAAGCACAGATCCCCACTGCTGTTGTGCCTGTAGATAGGGCACCAAGGCACCGTGAAGAGCAGCAACAGCTTTCAGGGCTGAGCCCCTCCTTGTGGGAGAAGGAGCCGGACGTTTGCCTTTTCGGCAAGAGGCTCTGCCGCGGCTGAGTGCTATGGGATGTTGCGTCTCTGGGAAAGCACAGATCCCCACTGCTGTTGTGCCTGTAGATAGGGTGCCAAGGCACCGTGAAGAGCAGCAACAGCTTTCAGGGCTGGGCCCTTCCTTGTGGGAGAAGGAGCCGGATGTTTGACTTTTCGGCAAGAGGCTCTGCCGCGGCTGAGCGCTATGGGATGTTGCGTCTCTGGGAAAGCACAGATCCCCAGTGCTGTTGTGCCTGTAGATAGGGCGCCAAGGCACCGTGAAGAGCAGCAACAGCTTTCAGGGCTGGGCCCTTCCTTGTGGGAGAAGGAGCCGGACGTTTCACTTTTCGGCAAGAGCCTCTGCCGCGGCCGAGCGCCATGAGATGTTGCGTCTGTGGGAAAGCACAGATCCCCACTGCTGTTTTGCCTGTAGATAGGCTGCCAAGGCACCGTGAAGAGCAGCAACAGCTTTCAGGGCTGGGCCCTTCCTTGTGGGAGAAGGAGCCGGATGTTTGCCTTTTCGGCAAGAGGCTCTGCCGCGGACGAGCGCTATGGGATGTTGCGTCTCTGGGAAAGCACAGATCCCCACTGCTGTTGTGCCTATAGATAGGGCACCAAGGCACCGTGAAGAGCAGCAACAGCTTTCAGGGCTGGGCCCTTCCTTGTGGGAGAAGGAGCCGGACGTTTGCCTTTTCGGCAAGAGGCTCTGCCGCGGACGAGCGCCATGAGATGTTGCGTCTCTGCGAAAGCACAGATGCCCACTGCTGTTGTGCCTGTAGATAGGGCGCCAAGGCACCGTGAAGAGCAGCAACAGCTTTCAGGACTGGGCCCTTCCTTGTGGGAGAAGGAGCCGGACGTTTGCCTTTTCGGCAAGAGGCTCTGCCGCGGACGAGCGCCGTGAGATGTTGCATCTGTGGGAAAGCACAGATCCCCAGTGCTGTTGTGCCTGTAGATAGGGCAGCAAGGCACCGTGAAGAGCAGCAACAGCTTTCAGGGCTGGGCCCTTCCTTGTGGGAGAAGGAGCCGGACGTTTGCCTTTTCGGCAAGAGGCTGTGCCGCGGCCGAGCGCCATGAGATGTTGCGTCTGTGGGAAAGCACAGATGCCCAGTGCTGTTGTGCCTGTAGATACGGCACCAAGGCACCGTGAAGAGCAGCAAGAGCTTTCAGGGCTGGGCCCTTCCTTGTGGGAGAAGGAGCCGGACGTTTGCCTTTTCGTCAAAAGGCTGTGCCGCGGCTGAACGCCATGAGATGTTGCGTCTCTGGGAAAGCACAGATCCCCACTGCTGTTGTGCCTGTAGATAGGGCACCAAGGTACCGTGAAGAGCAGCAAGAGCTTTCAGGGCTGGGCCCTTCCTTGTGGGAGAAGGAGCCGGACGTTTGCCTTTTCGGCAAGAGGCTCTGCCGCGGCTGAGTGCTATGGGATGTTGCGTCTCTGGGAAAGCACAGATCCCCACTGCTGTTGTGCCTGTAGATAGGGCGCCAAGGCACCGTGAAGAGCAGCAAGAGCTTTCAGGGCTGGGCCCTTCCTTGTGGGAGAAGGAGCCGGATGTTTGACTTTTCGGCAAGAGGCTCTGCCGCGGCTGAGCGCTATGGGATGTTGCGTCTCTGGGAAAGCACAGATCCCCACTGCTGTTGTGCCTGTAGATAGGGCGCCAAGGCACCGTGAAGAGCAGCAACAGCTTTCAGGGCTGGGCCCTTCCTTGTGGGAGAAGGAGCCGGACGTTTGCCTTTTCGGCAAGAGGCTCTGCCGCGGACGAGCGCCGTGAGATGTTGCGTCTGTGGGAAAGCACAGATCCCCACTGCTGTTGTGCCTGTAGATAGGGCACCAAGGCACCGTGAAGAGCAGCAACAGCTTTCAGGGCTGGGCCCTTCCTTGTGGGAGAAGGAGCCGGATGTTTGCGTTTTCGGCAAGAGGCTCTGCCGCGGACGAGCGCTATGGGATGTTGCGTCTCTGGGAAAGCACAGATCCCCACTGCTGTTGTGCCTATAGATAGGGCACCAAGGCACCGTGAAGAGCAGCAGCAGCTTTCAGGGCTGGGCCCTTCCTTGTGGGAGAAGGAGCCGGACGTTTGCCTTTTCGGCAAGAGGCTCTGCCGCGGACGAGCGCCATGAGATGTTGCGTCTCTGCGAAAGCACAGATGCCCACTGCTGTTGTGCCTGTAGATAGGGCGCCAAGGCACCGTGAAGAGCAGCAAGAGCTTTCAGGACTGGGCCCTTCCTTGTGGGAGAAGGAGCCGGACGTTTGCCTTTTCGGCAAGAGGCTCTGCCGCGGACGAGCGCCGTGAGATGTTGCGTCTGTGGGAAAGCACAGATCCCCACTGCTGTTGTGCCTGTAGATAGGGCACCAAGGCACCGTGAAGAGCAGCAACAGCTTTCAGGGCTGGGCCCTTCCTTGTGGGAGAAGGAGCCGGACGTTTGCCTTTTTGGCAAGAGGCTGTGCCGCGGCCGAGCGCCATGAGATGTTGCGTCTGTGGGAAAGCACAGATGCCCAGTGCTGTTGTGCCTGTAGATAGGGCACCAAGGCACCGTGAAGAGCAGCAAGAGCTTTCAGGGCTGGGCCCTTCCTTGTGGGAGAAGGAGGCGGACGTTTGCCTTGTCGTCAAAAGGCTGTGCCGCGGCTGAACGCCATGAGATGTTGCGTCTCTGGGAAAGCACAGATCCCCACTGCTGTTGTGCCTGTAGATAGGGCACCAAGGTACCGTGAAGAGCAGCAAGAGCTTTCAGGGCTGGGCCCTTCCTTGTGGGAGAAGGAGCCGGACGTTTGCCTTTTCGGCAAGAGGCTCTGCCGCGGCTGAGTGCTATGGGATGTTGCGTCTCTGGGAAAGCACAGATCCCCACTGCTGTTGTGCCTGTAGATAGGGCGCCAAGGCACCGTGAAGAGCAGCAACAGCTTTCAGGGCTGGGCCCTTCCTTGTGGGAGAAGGAGCCGGATGTTTGACTTTTCGGCAAGAGGCTCTGCCGCGGCTGAGCGCTATGGGATGTTGCGTCTCTGGGAAAGCACAGATCCCCAGTGCTGTTGTGCCTGTAGATAGGGCGCCAAGGCACCGTGAAGAGCAGCAACAGCTTTCAGGGCTGGGCCCTTCCTTGTGGGAGAAGGAGCCGGACGTTTGCCTTTTCGGCAAGAGGCTCTGCCGCGGCCGAGCGCCATGAGATGTTGCGTCTCTGCGAAAGCACAGATGCCCACTGCTGTTGTGCCTGTAGATAGGGCGCCAAGGCACCGTGAAGAGCAGCAAGAGCTTTCAGGACTGGGCCCTTCCTTGTGGGAGAAGGAGCCGGACGTTTGCCTTTTCGGCAAGAGGCTCTGCCGCGGACGAGCGCCGTGAGATGTTGCGTCTGTGGGAAAGCACAGATCCCCACTGCTGTTGTGCCTGTAGATAGGGCAGCAAGGCACCGTGAAGAGCAGCAACAGCTTTCAGGGCTGGGCCCTTCCTTGTGGGAGAAGGAGCCGGACGTTTGCCTTTTCGGCAAGAGGCTCTGCCGCGGACGAGCGCCGTGAGTTGTTGCGTCTGTGGGAAAGCACAGATCCCCACTGCTGTTGTGCCTGTAGATAGGGCACCAAGGCACCGTGAAGAGCAGCAACAGCTTTCAGGGCTGGGCCCTTCCTTGTGGGAGAAGGAGCCGGACGTTTGCCTTTTTGGCAAGAGGCTGTGCCGCGGCCGAGCGCCATGAGATGTTGCGTCTGTGGGAAAGCACAGATGCCCACTGCTGTTGTGCCTGTAGATACGGCACCAAGGCACCGTGAAGAGCAGCAAGAGCTTTCAGGGCTGGGCCCTTCCTTGTGGGAGAAGGAGCCGGACGTTTGCCTTTTCGTCAAAAGGCTGTGCCGCGGCTGAGTGCTATGGGATGTTGCGTCTCTGGGAAAGCACAGATCCCCACTGCTGTTGTGCCTGTAGATAGGGCGCCAAGGCACCGTGAAGAGCAGCAACAGCTTTCAGGGCTGGGCCCTTCCTTGTGGGAGAAGGAGCCGGATGTTTGACTTTTCGGCAAGAGGCTCTGCCGCGGCTGAGCGCTATGGGATGTTGCGTCTCTGGGAAAGCACAGATCCCCAGTGCTGTTGTGCCTGTAGATAGGGCGCCAAGGCACCGTGAAGAGCAGCAACAGCTTTCAGGGCTGGGCCCTTCCTTGTGGGAGAAGGAGCCGGATGTTTGCCTTTTCGGCAAGAGGCTCTGCCGCGGACGAGCGCTATGGGATGTTGCGTCTCTGGGAAAGCACAGATCCCCACTGCTGTTGTGCCTGTAGTTAGGGCACCAAGGCACCGTGAAGAGCAGCAACAGCTTTCAGGGCTGGGCCCTTCCTTGTGGGAGAAGGAGCCGGACGTTTGCCTTTTCGGCAAGAGGCTCTGCCGCGGACGAGCGCCGTGAGATGTTGCGTCTGTGGGAAAGCACAGATCCCCACTGCTGTTGTGCCTGTAGATAGGGCACCAAGGCACCGTGAAGAGCAGCAACAGCTTTCAGGGCTGGGCCCTTCCTTGTGGGAGAAGGAGCCGGACGTTTGCCTTTTTGGCAAGAGGCTGTGCCGCGGCCGAGCGCCATGAGATGTTGCGTCTGTGGGAAAGCACAGATCCCCAGTGCTGTTGTGCCTGTAGATACGGCACCAAGGCACCGTGAAGAGCAGCAACAGCTTTCAGGGCTGGGCCCTTCCTTGTGGGAGAAGGAGCCGGACGTTTGCCTTTTCGGCAAGAGGCTGTGCCGCGGCTGAGCGCCATGAGATGTTGCGTCTCTGGGAAAGCACAGATCCCCACTGCTGTTGTGCCTGTAGATAGGGCACCAAGGTACCGTGAAGAGCAGCAAGAGCTTTCAGGGCTGGGCCCTTCCTTGTGGGAGAAGGAGCCGGACGTTTGCCTTTTCGGCAAGAGGCTCTGCCGCGGCTGAGTGCTATGGGATGTTGCGTCTCTGGGAAAGCACAGATCCCCACTGCTGTTGTGCCTGTAGATAGGGTGCCAAGGCACCGTGAAGAGCAGCAACAGCTTTCAGGGCTGGGCCCTTCCTTGTGGGAGAAGGAGCCGGATGTTTGACTTTTCGGCAAGAGGCTCTGCCGCGGCTGAGCGCTATGGGATGTTGCGTCTCTGGGAAAGCACAGATCCCCAGTGCTGTTGTGCCTGTAGATAGGGCGCCAAGGCACCGTGAAGAGCAGCAACAGCTTTCAGGGCTGGGCCCTTCCTTGTGGGAGAAGGAGCCGGACGTTTCACTTTTCGGCAAGAGCCTCTGCCGCGGCCGAGCGCCATGAGATGTTGCGTCTGTGGGAAAGCACAGATCCCCACTGCTGTTGTGCCTGTAGATAGGGCGCCAAGGCACCGTGAAGAGCAGCAACAGCTTTCAGGGCTGGGCCCTTCCTTGTGGGAGAAGGAGCCGGACGTTTGCCTTTTTGGCAAGAGGCTGTGCCGCGGCCGAGCGCCATGAGATGTTGCGTCTGTGGGAAAGCACAGATGCCCAGTGCTGTTGTGCCTGTAGATACGGCAACAAGGCACCGTGAAGAGCAGCAACAGCTTTCAGGGCTGGGCCCTTCCTTGTGGGAGAAGGAGCCGGACGTTTGCCTTTTCGGCAAGAGGCTGTGCCGCGGCTGAGCGCCATGAGATGTTGCATCTCTGGGAAAGCACAGATCCCCACTGCTGTTGTGCCTGTAGATAGGGCACCAAGGCACCGTGAAGAGCAGCAACAGCTTTCAGGGCTGAGCCCCTCCTTGTGGGAGAAGGAGCCGGACGTTTGCCTTTTCGGCAAGAGGCTCTGCCGCGGCTGAGTGCTATGGGATGTTGCGTCTCTGGGAAAGCACAGATCCCCACTGCTGTTGTGCCTGTAGATAGGGTGCCAAGGCACCGTGAAGAGCAGCAACAGCTTTCAGGGCTGGGCCCTTCCTTGTGGGAGAAGGAGCCGGATGTTTGACTTTTCGGCAAGAGGCTCTGCCGCGGCTGAGCGCTATGGGATGTTGCGTCTCTGGGAAAGCACAGATCCCCAGTGCTGTTGTGCCTGTAGATAGGGCGCCAAGGCACCGTGAAGAGCAGCAACAGCTTTCAGGGCTGGGCCCTTCCTTGTGGGAGAAGGAGCCGGACGTTTCACTTTTCGGCAAGAGCCTCTGCCGCGGCCGAGCGCCATGAGATGTTGCGTCTGTGGGAAAGCACAGATCCCCACTGCTGTTTTGCCTGTAGATAGGCTGCCAAGGCACCGTGAAGAGCAGCAACAGCTTTCAGGGCTGGGCCCTTCCTTGTGGGAGAAGGAGCCGGATGTTTGCCTTTTCGGCAAGAGGCTCTGCCGCGGACGAGCGCTATGGGATGTTGCGTCTCTGGGAAAGCACAGATCCCCACTGCTGTTGTGCCTATAGATAGGGCACCAAGGCACCGTGAAGAGCAGCAACAGCTTTCAGGGCTGGGCCCTTCCTTGTGGGAGAAGGAGCCGGACGTTTGCCTTTTCGGCAAGAGGCTCTGCCGCGGACGAGCGCCATGAGATGTTGCGTCTCTGCGAAAGCACAGATGCCCACTGCTGTTGTGCCTGTAGATAGGGCGCCAAGGCACCGTGAAGAGCAGCAACAGCTTTCAGGACTGGGCCCTTCCTTGTGGGAGAAGGAGCCGGACGTTTGCCTTTTCGGCAAGAGGCTCTGCCGCGGACGAGCGCCGTGAGATGTTGCATCTGTGGGAAAGCACAGATCCCCAGTGCTGTTGTGCCTGTAGATAGGGCAGCAAGGCACCGTGAAGAGCAGCAACAGCTTTCAGGGCTGGGCCCTTCCTTGTGGGAGAAGGAGCCGGACGTTTGCCTTTTCGGCAAGAGGCTGTGCCGCGGCCGAGCGCCATGAGATGTTGCGTCTGTGGGAAAGCACAGATGCCCAGTGCTGTTGTGCCTGTAGATACGGCACCAAGGCACCGTGAAGAGCAGCAAGAGCTTTCAGGGCTGGGCCCTTCCTTGTGGGAGAAGGAGCCGGACGTTTGCCTTTTCGTCAAAAGGCTGTGCCGCGGCTGAACGCCATGAGATGTTGCGTCTGTGGGAAAGCACAGATCCCCACTGCTGTTGTGCCTGTAGATAGGGCACCAAGGTACCGTGAAGAGCAGCAAGAGCTTTCAGGGCTGGGCCCTTCCTTGTGGGAGAAGGAGCCGGACGTTTGCCTTTTCGGCAAGAGGCTCTGCCGCGGCTGAGTGCTATGGGATGTTGCGTCTCTGGGAAAGCACAGATCCCCACTGCTGTTGTGCCTGTAGATAGGGCGCCAAGGCACCGTGAAGAGCAGCAAGAGCTTTCAGGGCTGGGCCCTTCCTTGTGGGAGAAGGAGCCGGATGTTTGACTTTTCGGCAAGAGGCTCTGCCGCGGCTGAGCGCTATGGGATGTTGCGTCTCTGGGAAAGCACAGATCCCCACTGCTGTTGTGCCTGTAGATAGGGCGCCAAGGCACCGTGAAGAGCAGCAACAGCTTTCAGGGCTGGGCCCTTCCTTGTGGGAGAAGGAGCCGGACGTTTGCCTTTTCGGCAAGAGGCTCTGCCGCGGACGAGCGCCGTGAGATGTTGCGTCTGTGGGAAAGCACAGATCCCCACTGCTGTTGTGCCTGTAGATAGGGCACCAAGGCACCGTGAAGAGCAGCAACAGCTTTCAGGGCTGGGCCCTTCCTTGTGGGAGAAGGAGCCGGATGTTTGCGTTTTCGGCAAGAGGCTCTGCCGCGGACGAGCGCTATGGGATGTTGCGTCTCTGGGAAAGCACAGATCCCCACTGCTGTTGTGCCTATAGATAGGGCACCAAGGCACCGTGAAGAGCAGCAGCAGCTTTCAGGGCTGGGCCCTTCCTTGTGGGAGAAGGAGCCGGACGTTTGCCTTTTCGGCAAGAGGCTCTGCCGCGGACGAGCGCCATGAGATGTTGCGTCTCTGCGAAAGCACAGATGCCCACTGCTGTTGTGCCTGTAGATAGGGCGCCAAGGCACCGTGAAGAGCAGCAAGAGCTTTCAGGACTGGGCCCTTCCTTGTGGGAGAAGGAGCCGGACGTTTGCCTTTTCGGCAAGAGGCTCTGCCGCGGACGAGCGCCGTGAGATGTTGCGTCTGTGGGAAAGCACAGATCCCCACTGCTGTTGTGCCTGTAGATAGGGCACCAAGGCACCGTGAAGAGCAGCAACAGCTTTCAGGGCTGGGCCCTTCCTTGTGGGAGAAGGAGCCGGACGTTTGCCTTTTTGGCAAGAGGCTGTGCCGCGGCCGAGCGCCATGAGATGTTGCGTCTGTGGGAAAGCACAGATGCCCAGTGCTGTTGTGCCTGTAGATAGGGCACCAAGGCACCGTGAAGAGCAGCAAGAGCTTTCAGGGCTGGGCCCTTCCTTGTGGGAGAAGGAGCCGGACGTTTGCCTTGTCGTCAAAAGGCTGTGCCGCGGCTGAACGCCATGAGATGTTGCGTCTCTGGGAAAGCACAGATCCCCACTGCTGTTGTGCCTGTAGATAGGGCACCAAGGTACCGTGAAGAGCAGCAAGAGCTTTCAGGGCTGGGCCCTTCCTTGTGGGAGAAGGAGCCGGACGTTTGCCTTTTCGGCAAGAGGCTCTGCCGCGGCTGAGTGCTATGGGATGTTGCGTCTCTGGGAAAGCACAGATCCCCACTGCTGTTGTGCCTGTAGATAGGGCGCCAAGGCACCGTGAAGAGCAGCAACAGCTTTCAGGGCTGGGCCCTTCCTTGTGGGAGAAGGAGCCGGATGTTTGACTTTTCGGCAAGAGGCTCTGCCGCGGCTGAGCGCTATGGGATGTTGCGTCTCTGGGAAAGCACAGATCCCCAGTGCTGTTGTGCCTGTAGATAGGGCGCCAAGGCACCGTGAAGAGCAGCAACAGCTTTCAGGGCTGGGCCCTTCCTTGTGGGAGAAGGAGCCGGACGTTTGCCTTCTCGGCAAGAGGCTCTGCCGCGGACGAGCGCCGTGAGATGTTGCGTCTGTGGGAAAGCACAGATCCCCAGTGCTGTTGTGCCTGTAGATAGGGCAGCAAGGCACCGTGAAGAGCAGCAACAGCTTTCAGGGCTGGGCCCTTCCTTGTGGGAGAAGGAGCCGGACGTTTGCCTTTTTGGCAAGAGGCTCTGCCGCGGACGAGCGCCGTGAGATGTTGCGTCTGTGGGAAAGCACAGATCCCCACTGCTGTTGTGCCTGTAGATAGGGCACCAAGGCACCGTGAAGAGCAGCAACAGCTTTCAGGGCTGGGCCCTTCCTTGTGGGAGAAGGAGCCGGACGTTTGCCTTTTTGGCAAGAGGCTGTGCCGCGGCCGAGCGCCATGAGATGTTGCGTCTGTGGGAAAGCACAGATGCCCAGTGCTGTTGTGCCTGTATATACGGCACCAAGGCACCGTGAAGAGCAGCAACAGCTTTCAGGGCTGGGCCCTTCCTTGTGGGAGAAGGAGCCGGACGTTTGCCTTTTCGGCAAAAGGCTGTGCCGCGGCTGAACGCCATGAGATGTTGCGTCTCTGGGAAAGCACAGATCCCCACTGCTGTTGTGCCTGTAGATAGGGCACCAAGGTACCGTGAAGAGCAGCAAGAGCTTTCAGGTCTGGGCCCTTCCTTGTGGGAGAAGGAGCCGGACGTTTGCCTTTTCGGCAAGAGGCTCTGCCGCGGCTGAGCGCTATGGGATGTTGCGTCTCTGGGAAAGCACAGATCCCCACTGCTGTTGTGCCTGTAGATAGGGCGCCAAGGCACCGTGAAGAGCAGCAACAGCTTTCAGGGCTGGGCCCTTCCTTGTGGGAGAAGGAGCTGGACGGTTGCCTTTTCGGCAAGAGGCTCTGCCGCGGACGAGCGCCATGAGATGTTGCGTCTCTGCGAAAGCACAGATCCCCACTGCTGTTTTGCCTGTAGATAGGGCGCCAAGGCACCGTGAAGAGCAGCAACAGCTTTCAGGGCTGGGCCCTTCCTTGTGGGAGAAGGAGCCGGATGTTTGCCTTTTCGGCAAGAGGCTCTGCCGCGGACGAGCGATATGGGATGTTGCGTCTCTGGGAAAGCACAGATCCCCACTGCTGTTGTGCCTGTAGTTAGGGCACCAAGGCACCGTGAAGAGCAGCAAGAGCTTTCAGGGCTGGGCCCTTCCTTGTGGGAGAAGGAGCCGGACGTTTGCCTTTTCGGCAAGAGGCTCTGCCGCGGACGAGCGCCGTGAGATGTTGCGTCTGTGGGAAAGCACAGATCCCCACTGCTGTTGTGCCTGTAGATAGGGCAGCAAGGCACCGTGAAGAGCAGCAAGAGCTTTCAGAGCTGAGCCCTTCCTTGTGGGAGAAGGAGCCGGATGTTTGACTTTTCGGCAAGAGGCTCTGCCGCGGACGAGCGCCGTGAGATGTTGCTTCTGTGGGAAAGCACAGATCCCCACTGCTGTTGTGCCTGTAGATAGGGCACCAAGGCACCGTGAAGAGCAGCAACAGCTTTCAGGGCTGGGCCCTTCCTTGTGGGAGAAGGAGCCGGACGTTTGCCTTTTTGGCAAGAGGCTGTGCCGCGGCCGAGCGCCATGAGATGTTGCGTCTGTGGGAAAGCACAGATGCCCAGTGCTGTTGTGCCTGTAGATACGGCACCAAGGCACCGTGAAGAGCAGCAACAGCTTTGAGGGCTGGGCCCTTCCTTGTGGGAGAAGGAGCCGGACGTTTGCCTTTTCGGCAAAAGGCTGTGCCGCGGCTGAACGCCATGAGATGTTGCGTCTCTGGGAAAGCACAGATCCCCACTGCTGTTGTGCCTGTAGATAGGGCACCAAGGTACCGTGAAGAGCAGCAAGAGCTTTCAGGGCTGGGCCCTTCCTTGTGGGAGAAGGAGCCGGACGTTTGCCTTTTCGGCAAGAGGCTCTGCCGCGGCCGAGCGCCGTGAGATTTTGCGTCTCTGGGAAAGCACAGATCCCCAGTGCTGTTGTGCCTGTAGATAGGGCAGCAAGGCACCGTGAAGAGCAGCAACAGCTGTCAGGGCTGGGCCCTTCCTTGTGGGAGAAGGAGCCGGACGTTTGCCTTTTCGGCAAGAGGGTCTGCCGCGGACGAGCGCCGTGAAATGTTGCGTCTGTGGGAAAGCACAGATCCCCAGTGCTGTTGTGCCTGTAGATAGGGCACCAAGGCACCGTGAAGAGCAGCAACAGCTTTCAGGGCTGGGCCCTTCCTTGTGGCAGAAGGAGCCGGACGTTTGCCTTTTCGGCAAGAGGCTCTGCCGCGGCCGAGCGCCATGAGGTGTTGCGTCTGTGGGAAAGCACAGATCCCCACTGCTGTTTTGCCTGTAGATAGGGCGCCAAGGCACCGTGAAGAGCAGCAAGAGCTTTCAGGGCTGGGCCCTTCCTTGTGGGAGAAGGAGCCGGACGTTTGCCTTTTCGGCAAGAGGCTCTGCCGCGGACGAGCGCCGTGAGATGTTGTGTCTCTGGGAAAGCACAGATGTCCACTGCTGTTGTGCCTGTAGATAGGGCACCAAGGCACCGTGAAGAGCAGCAACAGCTTTCAGGGCTGGGCCCTTCCTTGTGGGAGAAGGAGCCGGACGTTTGCCTTTTCGGCAATAGGCTCTGCCGCGCCCGAGCGCCGTGAGATGTTGCGTCTGTGGGAAAGCACAGATCCCCACTGCTGTTGTGCCTGTAGATAGGGCGCCAAGGCACCGTGAAGAGCAGCAACATGTTTCAGGGCTGGGCTCTTCCTTGTGGGAGAAGGAGCCCGACGTTTGCCTTTTCGGCAAGAGGCTCTGCCGCGGACGAGCGCCGTGAGATGTTGCGTCTCTGGGAAAGCACAGATGCCCACTGCTGTTGTGCCTGTAGATAGGACACCAAGGCACCGTGAAGAGCAGCAAGAGCTTTCAGGACTGGGCCCTTCCTTGTGGGAGAAGGAGCCGGACGTTTGCCTTTTTGGTAAGAGGCTGTGCCGCGGCCGAGCGCCACGAGATGTTGCGTCTGTGGGAAAGCACAGATCCCCAGTGCTGTTGTGCCTGTAGATAGGGCACCAAGGCACCGTGAAGAGCAGCAACAGCTTTCAGGGCTGGGCCCTTCCTTGTGGGAGAAGGAGCCGGACGTTTGCCTTTTCGGCAAGAGGCTGTGCCGCGGCCGAGCGCCATGAGATGTTGCGTCTATGGGAAAGCACAGATCCCCACTGCTGTTTTGCCTGTAGATAGGGCGCCAAGGCACCGTGAAGAGCAGCAAGAGCTTTCAGGACTGGGCCCTTCCTTGTGGGAGAAGGAGCCGGACGTTTGCCTTTTCGGCAAGAGGCTCTGCCGTGGACGAGCGCCGTGAGATGTTGCGTCTGTGGGAAAGCACAGATCCCCACTGCTGTTGTGCATGTAGATAGGACACCAAGGCACCGTGAAGAGCAGCAACAGCTTTCAGGGCTGGGCCCTTCCTTGTGGGAGAAGGAGCCGGACGTTTGCCTTTTTGGCAAGAGGCTGTGCCGCGGCCGAGCGCCATGAGATGTTGTGTCTGTGGGAAAGCACAGATCCCCAGTGCTGTTGTGCCTGTAGATACGACACCAAGGCACCGTGAAGAGCAGCAACAGCTTTCAGGGCTGGGCCCTTCCTTGTGGGAGAAGGAGCCGGACGTTTGCCTTTTCGGCAAGAGGCTGTGCCGCGGCTGAACGCCATGAGATGTTGCGTCTCTGGGAAAGCACAGATCCCCACTGCTGTTGTGCCTGTAGATAGGGCACCAAGGTACCGTGAAGAGCAGCAACAGCTGTCAGGGCTGGGCCCTTCCTTGTGGGAGAAGGAGCCGGACGTTTGCCTTTTCGGAAAGAGGCTCTGCCGCGGCTGAGTGCTATGGGATGTTGCGTCTCTGGGAAAGCACAGATCCCCACTGCTGTTGTGCCTGTAGATAGGGCGCCAAGGCACCGTGAAGAGCAGCAACAGCTTTCAGGGCTGGGCCCTTCCTTGTGGGAGAAGGAGCCGGATGTTTGACTTTTCGGCAAGAGGCTCTGCCGCGGCTGAGCGCTATGGGATGTTGCGTCTGTGGGAAAGCACAGATCCCCACTGCTGTTGTGCCTGTAGATAGGGCGCCAAGGCACCGTGAAGAGCAGCAACAGCTTTCAGGGCTGGGCCCTTCCTTGTGGGAGAAAGTGCCGGACGTTTTCCTTTTCGGCAAGAGGCTCTGCTGCGGCCGAGCGCCATGAGATGTTGCGTCTGTGGGAAAGCACAGATCCCCACTGCTGTTTTGCCTGTAGATAGGGCGCCAAGGCACCGTGAAGAGCAGCAACAGGTTTCAGGGCTGGGCTCTTCCTTGTGGGAGAAGGAGCCCGACGTTTGCCTTTTCGGCAAGAGGCTCTGCCGCGGACGAGCGCCGTGAGATTTTGCGTCTCTGGGAAAGCACAGATGCCCACTGCTGTTGTGCCTGTAGATAGGACACCAAGGGTAGGTGAAGAGCAGCAAGAGCTTTCAGGACTGGGCCCTTCCTTGTTGGAGAAGGAGCCGGACGTTTACCTTTTTGGTAAGAGGCTGTGCCGCGGCCGAGCGCCATGAGATGTTGCGTCTGTGGGAAAGCACAGATCCCCAGTGCTGTTGTGCCTGTAGATAGGGCACCAAGGCACCGTGAAGAGCAGCAACAGCTTTCAGGGCTGGGCCCTTCCTTGTGGGAGAAGGAGCCGGACGTTTGCCTTTTCGGCAAGAGGCTGTGCCGCGGCCGAGCGCCATGAGATGTTGCGTCTCTGGGAAAGCACAGATCCCCACTGCTGTTGTGCCTGTAGATAGGGCGCCAAGGCACCGTGAAGAGCAGCAAGAGCTTTCAGGACTGGGCCCTTCCTTGTGGGAGAAGGAGCCGGACGTTTGCCTTTTCGGCAAGAGGCTCTGCCGTGGACGAGCGCCGTGAGATGTTGCGTCTGTGGGAAAGCACAGATCCCCACTGCTGTTGTGCATGTAGATAGGACACCAAGGCACCGTGAAGAGCAGCAACAGCTTTCAGGGCTGGACCATTCCTTGTGGGAGAAGGAGCCGGACGTTTGCCTTTTCGGCAAGAGGCTGTGCCGCGGCTGAGCGCCATGAGATGTTGCGTCTCTGGGAAAGCACAGATCCCCACTGCTGTTGTGCCTGTAGATAGGGCACCAAGGTACCGTGAAGAGCAGCAACAGCTGTCAGGGCTGGGCCCTTCCTTGTGGGAGAAGGAGCCGGACGTTTGCCTTTTCGGCAAGAGGCTCTGCCGCGGCTGAGTGCTATGGGATGTTGCGTCTCTGGGAAAGCACAGATCCCCACTGCTGTTGTGCCTGTAGATAGGGCACCAAGGCACCGTGAAGAGCAGCAACAGCTTTCAGGGCTGGGCCCTTCCTTGTGGGAGAAGGAGCCGGATGTTTGACTTTTCGGCAAGAGGCTCTGCCGCGGCTGAGCGCTATGGGATGTTGCGTCTCTGGGAAAGCACAGATCCCCACTGCTGTTGTGCCTGTAGATAGGGCGCCAAGGCACCGTGAAGAGCAGCAACAGCTTTCAGGGCTGGGCCCTTCCTTGTGGGAGAAGGAGCCGGACGTTTTCCTTTTCGGCAAGAGGCTCTGCTGCGGCCGAGCGCCATGAGATGTTGCGTCTGTGGGAAAGCACAGATCCCCACTGCTCTTTTGCCTGTAGATAGGGCGCCAAGGCACCGTGAAGAGCAGCAACAGCTTTCAGGGCTGGGCCCTTCCTTGTGGGAGAAGGAGCCGGATGTTTGCCTTTTCGGCAAGAGGCTCTGCCGCGGACGAGCGCTATGGGATGTTGCGTCTCTGGGAAAGCACAGATCCCCACTGCTGTTGTGCCTGTAGTTAGGGTGCCAAGGCACCGTGAAGAGCAGCAAGAGCTTTCAGGACTGGGCCCTTCCTTGTGGGAGAAGGAGCCGGATGTTTGCCTTTTCGGCAAGAGGCTCTGCCGCGGACGAGCGCCGTGAGATGTTGCGTCTCTGCGAAAGCACAGATGTCCACTGCTGTTGTGCCTGTAGATAGGGCGCCAAGGCACCGTGAAGAGCAGCAACAGGTTTCAGGGCTGGGCTCTTCCTTGTGGGTGAAGGAGCCCGACGTTTGCCTTTTCGGCAAGAGGCTCTGCCGCGGACGAGCGCCGTGAGATGTTGCGTCTCTGGGAAAGCACAGATGCCCACTGCTGTTGTGCCTGTAGATAGGACACCAAGGGTAGGTGAAGAGCAGCAAGAGCTTTCAGGACTGGGCCCTTCCTTGTGGGAGAAGGAGCCGGACGTTTGCCTTTTTGGTAAGAGGCTGTGCCGCGGCCGAGCGCCATGAGATGTTGCGTCTGTGGGAAAGCACAGATCCCCAGTGCTGTTGTGCCTGTAGATAGGGCACCAAGGCACCGTGAAGAGCAGCAACAGCTTTCAGGGCTGGGCCCTTCCTTGTGGGAGAAGGAGCCGGACGTTTGCCTTTTCGGCAAGAGGCTGTGCCGCGGCCGAGCGCCATGAGATGTTGCGTCTCTGGGAAAGCACAGATCCCCACTGATGTTGTGCCTGTAGATAGGGCGCCAAGGCACCGTGAAGAGCAGCAACAGGTTTCAGGACTGGGCCCTTCCTTGTGGGAGAAGGAGCCGGACGTTTGCCTTTTCGGCAAGAGGCTCTGCCATGGACGAGCGCCGTGAGATGTTGAGTCTGTGGGAAAGCACAGATCCCCACTGCTGTTGTGCATGTAGATAGGACACCAAGGCACCGTGAAGAGCAGCAACAGCTTTCAGGGCTGGGCCCTTCCTTGTGGGAGAAGGAGCCGGACGTTTCCCTTTTTGGCAAGAGGCTGTGCCGCGGCCGAGCGCCATGAGATGTTGCGTCTGTGGGAAAGCACAGATCCCCAGTGCTGTTGTGCCTGTAGATACGACACCAAGGCACCGTGAAGAGCAGCAACAGCTTTCAGGGCTGGGCCCTTCCTTGTGGGAGAAGGAGCCGGACGTTTGCCTTTTCGGCAAGAGGCTGTGCCGCGGCTGAGCGCCATGAGATGTTGCGTCTCTGGGAAAGCACAGATCCCCACTGCTGTTGTGCCTGTAGATAGGGCACCAAGGTACCGTGAAGAGCAGCAACAGCTGTCAGGGCTGGGCCCTTCCTTGTGGGAGAAGGAGCCGGACGTTTGCCTTTTCGGCAAGAGGCTCTGCCGCGGCTGAGTGCTATGGGATGTTGCGTCTCTGGGAAAGCACAGATCCCCACTGCTGTTGTGCCTGTAGATAGGGCGCCAAGGCACCGTGAAGAGCAGCAACAGCTTTCAGGGCTGGGCCCTTCCTTGTGGGAGAAGGAGCCGGATGTTTGACTTTTCGGCAAGAGGCTCTGCCGCGGCTGAGCGCTATGGGATGTTGCGTCTCTGGGAAAGCACAGATCCCCAGTGCTGTTGTGCCTGTAGATAGGGCGCCAAGGCACCGTGAAGAGCAGCAACAGCTTTCAGGGCTGGGCCCTTCCTTGTGGGAGAAGGAGCCGGACGTTTTCCTTTTCGGCAAGAGGCTCTGCTGCGGCCGAGCGCCATGAGATGTTGCGTCTGTGGGAAAGCACAGATCCCCACTGCTGTTTTGCCTGTAGATAGGGCGCCAAGGCACCGTGAAGAGCAGCAACAGCTTTCAGGGCTGGGCCCTTCCTTGTGGGAGAAGGAGCCGGATGTTTGCCTTTTCGGCAAGAGGCTCTGCCGCGGACGAGCGCTATGGGATGTTGCGTCTCTGGGAAAGCACAGATCCCCACTGCTGTTGTGCCTGTAGTTAGGGTGCCAAGGCACCGTGAAGAGCAGCAACAGCTTTCAGGGCTGGGCCCTTCCTTGTGGGAGAAGGAGCCGGACGTTTGCCTTTTCGGCAAGAGGCTCTGCCGCGGACGAGCGCCATGAGATGTTGCGTCTCTGCGAAAGCACAGATGTCCACTGCTGTTGTGCCTGTAGATAGGGTGCCAAGGCACCGTGAAGAGCAGCAAGAGCTTTCAGGACTGGGCCCTTCCTTGTGGGAGAAGGAGCCGGATGTTTGCCTTTTCGGCAAGAGGCTCTGCCGCGGACGAGCGCCGTGAGATGTTGCGTCTGTGGGAAAGCACAGATCCCCACTGCTGTTGTGCCTGTAGATAGGGCGCCAAGGCACCGTGAAGAGCAGCAACAGGTTTCAGGGCTGGGCTCTTCCTTGTGGGTGAAGGAGCCCGACGTTTGCCTTTTCGGCAAGAGGCTCTGCCGCGGACGAGAGCCGTGAGATGTTGCGTCTCTGGGAAAGCACAGATGCCCACTGCTGTTGTGCCTGTAGATAGGACACCAAGGGTAGGTGAAGAGCAGCAAGAGCTTTCAGGACTGGGCCCTTCCTTGTGGGAGAAGGAGCCGGACGTTTGCCTTTTTGGTAAGAGGCTGTGCCGCGGCCGAGCGCCATGAGATGTTGCGTCTGTGGGAAAGCACAGATCCCCAGTGCTGTTGTGCCTGTAGATAGGGCACCAAGGCACCGTGAAGAGCAGCAACAGCTTTCAGGGCTGGGCCCTTCCTTGTGGGAGAAGGAGCCGGACGTTTGCCTTTTCGGCAAGAGGCTGTGCCGCGGCCGAGCGCCATGAGATGTTGCGTCTCTGGGAAAGCACAGATCCCCACTGCTGTTGTGCCTGTAGATAGGGCGCCAAGGCACCGTGAAGAGCAGCAACAGGTTTCAGGACTGGGCCCTTCCTTGTGGGAGAAGGAGCCGGACGTTTGCCTTTTCGGCAAGAGGCTCTGCCATGGACGAGCGCCGTGAGATGTTGAGTCTGTGGGAAAGCACAGATCCCCACTGCTGTTGTGCATGTAGATAGGACACCAAGGCACCGTGAAGAGCAGCAACAGCTTTCAGGGCTGGGCCCTTCCTTGTGGGAGAAGGAGCCGGACGTTTCCCTTTTTGGCAAGAGGCTGTGCCGCGGCCGAGCGCCATGAGATGTTGCGTCTGTGGGAAAGCACAGATCCCCAGTGCTGTTGTGCCTGTAGATACGACACCAAGGCACCGTGAAGAGCAGCAACAGCTTTCAGGGCTGGGCCCTTCCTTGTGGGAGAAGGAGCCGGACGTTTGCCTTTTCGGCAAGAGGCTGTGCCGCGGCTGAGCGCCATGAGATGTTGCGTCTCTGGGAAAGCACAGATCCCCACTGCTGTTGTGCCTGTAGATAGGGCACCAAGGTACCGTGAAGAGCAGCAACAGCTGTCAGGGCTGGGCCCTTCCTTGTGGGAGAAGGAGCCGGACGTTTGCCTTTTCGGCAAGAGGCTCTGCCGCGGCTGAGTGCTATGGGATGTTGCGTCTCTGGGAAAGCACAGATCCCCACTGCTGTTGTGCCTGTAGATAGGGCGCCAAGGCACCGTGAAGAGCAGCAACAGCTTTCAGGGCTGGGCCCTTCCTTGTGGGAGAAGGAGCCGGATGTTTGACTTTTCGGCAAGAGGCTCTGCCGCGGCTGAGCGCTATGGGATGTTGCGTCTCTGGGAAAGCACAGATCCCCAGTGCTGTTGTGCCTGTAGATAGGGCGCCAAGGCACCGTGAAGAGCAGCAACAGCTTTCAGGGCTGGGCCCTTCCTTGTGGGAGAAGGAGCCGGACGTTTTCCTTTTCGGCAAGAGGCTCTGCTGCGGCCGAGCGCCATGAGATGTTGCGTCTGTGGGAAAGCACAGATCCCCACTGCTGTTTTGCCTGTAGATAGGGCGCCAAGGCACCGTGAAGAGCAGCAACAGCTTTCAGGGCTGGGCCCTTCCTTGTGGGAGAAGGAGCCGGATGTTTGCCTTTTCGGCAAGAGGCTCTGCCGCGGACGGGCGCTATGGGATGTTGCGTCTCTGGGAAAGCACAGATCCCCAGTGCTGTTGTGCCTGTAGTTAGGGCGCCAAGGCACCGTGAAGAGCAGCAACAGCTTTCAGAGCTGGGCCCTTCCTTGTGGGAGAAGGAGCCGGACGTTTGCCTTTTCGGCAAGAGGCTCTGCCGCGGACGAGCGCCATGAGATGTTGCGTCTCTGCGAAAGCACAGATGCCCACTGCTGTTGTGCCTGTAGATAGGGTGCCAAGGCACCATGAAGAGCAGCAAGAGCTTTCAGGACTGGGCCCTTCCTTGTGGGAGAAGGAGCCGGATGTTTGCCTTTTCGGCAAGAGGCTCTGCCGCGGACGAGCGCCGTGAGATGTTGCGTCTGTGGGAAAGCACAGATCCCCACTGCTGTTGTGCCTGTAGATAGGGCGCCAAGGCACCGTGAAGAGCAGCAACAGGTTTCAGGGCTGGGCTCTTCCTTGTGGGAGAAGGAGCCGGACGTTTGCCTTTTCGGCAAGAGGCTCTGCCGCGGACGAGCGCCGTGAGTTGTTGCGTCTCTGGGAAAGCACAGATGCCCACTGCTGTTGTGCCTGTAGATAGGACACCAAGGGTAGGTGAAGAGCAGCAAGAGCTTTCAGGACTGGGCCCTTCCTTGTGGGAGAAGGAGCCGGACGTTTGGCTTTTTGGCAAGAGGCTGTGCCGCGGCCGAGCGCCATGAGATGTTGCGTCTGTGGGAAAGCACAGATCCCCAGTGCTGTTGTGCCTGTAGATACGGCACCAAGGCACCGTGAAGAGCAGCAACAGCTTTCAGGGCTGGGCCCTTCCTTGTGGGAGAAGGAGCCGGACGTTTGCCTTTTCGGCAAGAGGCTGTGCCGCGGCTGAGCGCCATGAGATGTTGCGTCTCTGGGAAAGCACAGATCCCCACTGCTGTTGTGCCTGTAGATAGGGCACCAAGGTACCGTGAAGAGCAGCAAGAGCTTTCAGGGCTGGGCCCTTCCTTGTGGGAGAAGGTGCCGGACGTTTGCCTTTTCGGCAAGAGGCTCTGCCGCGGCTGAGTGCCATGGGATGTTGCGTCTCTGGGAAAGCACAGATCCCCACTGCTGTTGTGCCTGTAGATAGGGTGCCAAGGCACCGTGAAGAGCAGCAACAGCTTTCAGGGCTGGGCCCTTCCTTGTGGGAGAAGGAGCCGGATGTTTGACTTTTCGGCAAGAGGCTCTGCCGCGGCTGAGCGCTATGGGATGTTGCGTCTCTGGGAAAGCACAGATCCCCAGTGCTGTTGTGCCTGTAGATAGGGCGCCAAGGCACCGTGAAGAGCAGCAACAGCTTTCAGGGCTGGGCCCTTCCTTGTGGGAGAAGGAGCCGGACGTTTCACTTTTCGGCAAGAGCCTCTGCCGCGGCCGAGCGCCATGAGATGTTGCGTCTGTGGGAAAGCACAGATCCCCACTGCTGTTGTGCCTGTAGATAGGGCGCCAAGGCACCGTGAAGAGCAGCAACAGCTTTCAGGGCTGGGCCCTTCCTTGTGGGAGAAGGAGCCGGATGTTTGCCTTTTCGGCAAGAGGCTCTGCCGCGGACGAGCGCTATGGGATGTTGCGTCTCTGGGAAAGCACAGATCCCCACTGCTGTTGTGCCTGTAGTTAGGGCACCAAGGCACCGTGAAGAGCAGCAACAGCTTTCAGGGCTGGGCCCTTCCTTGTGGGAGAAGGAGCCGGACGTTTGCCTTTTCGGCAAGAGGCTCTGCCGCGGACGAGCGCCGTGAGATGTTGCGTCTGTGGGAAAGCACAGATCCCCACTGCTGTTGTGCCTGTAGATAGGGCACCAAGGCACCGTGAAGAGCAGCAACAGCTTTCAGGGCTGGGCCCTTCCTTGTGGGAGAAGGAGCCGGACGTTTGCCTTTTTGGCAAGAGGCTGTGCCGCGGCCGAGCGCCATGAGATGTTGCGTCTGTGGGAAAGCACAGATCCCCAGTGCTGTTGTGCCTGTAGATACGGCACCAAGGCACCGTGAAGAGCAGCAACAGCTTTCAGGGCTGGGCCCTTCCTTGTGGGAGAAGGAGCCGGACGTTTGCCTTTTCGGCAAGAGGCTGTGCCGCGGCTGAGCGCCATGAGATGTTGCGTCTCTGGGAAAGCACAGATCCCCACTGCTGTTGTGCCTGTAGATAGGGCACCAAGGTACCGTGAAGAGCAGCAAGAGCTTTCAGGGCTGGGCCCTTCCTTGTGGGAGAAGGAGCCGGACGTTTGCCTTTTCGGCAAGAGGCTCTGCCGCGGCTGAGTGCTATGGGATGTTGCGTCTCTGGGAAAGCACAGATCCCCACTGCTGTTGTGCCTGTATATAGGGTGCCAAGGCACCGTGAAGAGCAGCAACAGCTTTCAGGGCTGGCCCCTTCCTTGTGGGAGAAGGAGCCGGATGTTTGACTTTTCGGCAAGAGGCTCTGCCGCGGCTGAGCGCTATGGGATGTTGCGTCTCTGGGAAAGCACAGATCCCCAGTGCTGTTGTGCCTGTAGATAGGGCGCCAAGGCACCGTGAAGAGCAGCAACAGCTTTCAGGGCTGGGCCCTTCCTTGTGGGAGAAGGAGCCGGACGTTTCACTTTTCGGCAAGAGCCTCTGCCGCGGCCGAGCGCCATGAGATGTTGCGTCTGTGGGAAAGCACAGATCCCCACTGCTGTTGTGCCTGTAGATAGGGCGCCAAGGCACCGTGAAGAGCAGCAACAGCTTTCAGGGCTGGGCCCTTCCTTGTGGGAGAAGGAGCCGGATGTTTGCCTTTTCGGCAAGAGGCTCTGCCGGCGGACGAGCGCTATGGGATGTTGCGTCTCTGGGAAAGCACAGATCCCCACTGCTGTTGTGCCTGTAGTTAGGGCACCAAGGCACCGTGAAGAGCAGCAACAGCTTTCAGGGCTGGGCCCTTCCTTGTGGGAGAAGGAGCCGGACGTTTGCCTTTTCGGCAAGAGGCTCTGCCGCGGACGAGCGCCGTGAGATGTTGCGTCTGTGGGAAAGCACAGATCCCCACTGCTGTTGTGCCTGTAGATAGGGCACCAAGGCACCGTGAAGAGCAGCAACAGCTTTCAGGGCTGGGCCCTTCCTTGTGGGAGAAGGAGCCGGACGTTTGCCTTTTTGGCAAGAGGCTGTGCCGCGGAGGAGCGCCATGAGATGTTGCGTCTGTGGGAAAGCACAGATGCCCAGTGCTGTTGTGCCTGTAGATACGGCACCAAGGCACCGTGAAGAGCAGCAACAGCTTTCAGGGCTGGGCCCTTCCTTGTGGGAGAAGGAGCCGGACGTTTGCCTTTTCGGCAAGAGGCTGTGCCGCGGCTGAGCGCCATGAGATGTTGCATCTCTGGGAAAGCACAGATCCCCACTGCTGTTGTGCCTGTAGATAGGGCACCAAGGCACCGTGAAGAGCAGCAACAGCTTTCAGGGCTGAGCCCCTCCTTGTGGGAGAAGGAGCCGGACGTTTGCCTTTTCGGCAAGAGGCTCTGCCGCGGCTGAGTGCTATGGGATGTTGCGTCTCTGGGAAAGCACAGATCCCCACTGCTGTTGTGCCTGTAGATAGGGTGCCAAGGCACCGTGAAGAGCAGCAACAGCTTTCAGGGCTGGGCCCTTCCTTGTGGGAGAAGGAGCCGGATGTTTGACTTTTCGGCAAGAGGCTCTGCCGCGGCTGAGCGCTATGGGATGTTGCGTCTCTGGGAAAGCACAGATCCCCAGTGCTGTTGTGCCTGTAGATAGGGCACCAAGGCACCGTGAAGAGCAGCAACAGCTTTCAGGGCTGGGCCCTTCCTTGTGGGAGAAGGAGCCGGACGTTTCACTTTTCGGCAAGAGCCTCTGCCGCGGCCGAGCGCCATGAGATGTTGCGTCTGTGGGAAAGCACAGATCCCCACTGCTGTTTTGCCTGTAGATAGGCTGCCAAGGCACCGTGAAGAGCAGCAACAGCTTTCAGGGCTGGGCCCTTCCTTGTGGGAGAAGGAGCCGGATGTTTGCCTTTTCGGCAAGAGGCTCTGCCGCGGACGAGCGCTATGGGATGTTGCGTCTCTGGGAAAGCACAGATCCCCACTGCTGTTGTGCCTATAGATAGGGCACCAAGGCACCGTGAAGAGCAGCAACAGCTTTCAGGGCTGGGCCCTTCCTTGTGGGAGAAGGAGCCGGACGTTTGCCTTTTCGGCAAGAGGCTCTGCCGCGGCCGAGCGCCATGAGATGTTGCGTCTCTGCGAAAGCACAGATGCCCACTGCTGTTGTGCCTGTAGATAGGGCGCCAAGGCACCGTGAAGAGCAGCAAGAGCTTTCAGGACTGGGCCCTTCCTTGTGGGAGAAGGAGCCGGACGTTTGCCTTTTCGGCAAGAGGCTCTGCCGCGGACGAGCGCCGTGAGATGTTGCGTCTGTGGGAAAGCACAGATCCCCAGTGCTGTTGTGCCTGTAGATAGGGCAGCAAGGCACCGTGAAGAGCAGCAACAGCTTTCAGGGCTGGGCCCTTCCTTGTGGGAGAAGGAGCCGGACGTTTGCCTTTTCGGCAAGAGGCTCTGCCGCGGACGAGCGCCGTGAGTTGTTGCGTCTGTGGGAAAGCACAGATCCCCACTGCTGTTGTGCCTGTAGATAGGGCACCAAGGCACCGTGAAGAGCAGCAACAGCTTTCAGGGCTGGGCCCTTCCTTGTGGGAGAAGGAGCCGGACGTTTGCCTTTTTGGCAAGAGGCTGTGCCGCGGCCGAGCGCCATGAGATGTTGCGTCTGTGGGAAAGCACAGATGCCCAGTGCTGTTGTGCATGTAGATAGGACACCAAGGCACCGTGAAGAGCAGCAACAGCTTTCAGGGCTGGACCATTCCTTGTGGGAGAAGGAGCCGGACGTTTGCCTTTTCGGCAAGAGGCTGTGCCGCGGCTGAACGCCATGAGATGTTGCGTCTCTGGGAAAGCACAGATCCCCACTGCTGTTGTGCCTGTAGATAGGGCACCAAGGTACCGTGAAGAGCAGCAACAGCTGTCAGGGCTGGGCCCTTCCTTGTGGGAGAAGGAGCCGGACGTTTGCCTTTTCGGCAAGAGGCTCTGCCGCGGCTGAGTGCTATGGGATGTTGCGTCTCTGGGAAAGCACAGATCCCCACTGCTGTTGTGCCTGTAGATAGGGCGCCAAGGCACCGTGAAGAGCAGCAACAGCTTTCAGGGCTGGGCCCTTCCTTGTGGGAGAAGGAGCCGGATGTTTGACTTTTCGGCAAGAGGCTCTGCCGCGGCTGAGCGCTATGGGATGTTGCGTCTCTGGGAAAGCACAGATCCCCACTGCTGTTGTGCCTGTAGATAGGGCGCCAAGGCACCGTGAAGAGCAGCAACAGCTTTCAGGGCTGGGCCCTTCCTTGTGGGAGAAGGAGCCGGACGTTTTCCTTTTCGGCAAGAGGCTCTGCTGCGGCCGAGCGCCATGAGATGTTGCGTCTGTGGGAAAGCACAGATCCCCACTGCTGTTTTGCCTGTAGATAGGGCGCCAAGGCACCGTGAAGAGCAGCAACAGCTTTCAGGGCTGGGCCCTTCCTTGTGGGAGAAGGAGCCGGATGTTTGCCTTTTCGGCAAGAGGCTCTGCCGCGGACGAGCGCTATGGGATGTTGCGTCTCTGGGAAAGCACAGATCCCCACTGCTGTTGTGCCTGTAGTTAGGGTGCCAAGGCACCGTGAAGAGCAGCAACAGCTTTCAGGGCTGGGCCCTTCCTTGTGGGAGAAGGAGCCGGACGTTTGCCTTTTCGGCAAGAGGCTCTGCCGCGGGCCGAGCGCCATGAGATGTTGCGTCTCTGCGAAAGCACAGATGTCCACTGCTGTTGTGCCTGTAGATAGGGTGCCAAGGCACCGTGAAGAGCAGCAAGAGCTTTCAGGACTGGGCCCTTCCTTGTGGGAGAAGGAGCCGGATGTTTGCCTTTTCGGCAAGAGGCTCTGCCGCGGACGAGCGCCGTGAGATGTTGCGTCTGTGGGAAAGCACAGATCCCCAGTGCTGTTGTGCCTGTAGATAGGGCGCCAAGGCACCGTGAAGAGCAGCAACAGGTTTCAGGGCTGGGCTCTTCCTTGTGGGTGAAGGAGCCCGACGTTTGCCTTTTCGGCAAGAGGCTCTGCCGCGGACGAGCGCCGTGAGATGTTGCGTCTCTGGGAAAGCACAGATGCCCACTGCTGTTGTGCCTGTAGATAGGACACCAAGGGTAGGTGAAGAGCAGCAAGAGCTTTCAGGACTGGGCCCTTCCTTGTGGAGAAGGAGCCGGACGTTTGCCTTTTTGGTAAGAGGCTGTGCCGCGGCCGAGCGCCATGAGATGTTGCGTCTGTGGGAAAGCACAGATCCCCAGTGCTGTTGTGCCTGTAGATAGGGCACCAAGGCACCGTGAAGAGCAGCAACAGCTTTCAGGGCTGGGCCCTTCCTTGTGGGAGAAGGAGCCGGACGTTTGCCTTTTCGGCAAGAGGCTGTGCCGCGGCCGAGCGCCATGAGATGTTGCGTCTCTGGGAAAGCACAGATCCCCACTGCTGTTGTGCCTGTAGATAGGGCACCAAGGTACCGTGAAGAGCAGCAACAGCTGTCAGGGCTGGGCCCTTCCTTGTGGGAGAAGGAGCCGGACGTTTGCCTTTTCGGCAAGAGGCTCTGCCGCGGCTGAGTGCTATGGGATGTTGCGTCTCTGGGAAAGCACAGATCCCCACTGCTGTTGTGCCTGTAGATAGGGCACCAAGGCACCGTGAAGAGCAGCAACAGCTTTCAGGGCTGGGCCCTTCCTTGTGGGAGAAGGAGCCGGATGTTTGACTTTTCGGCAAGAGGCTCTGCCGCGGCTGAGCGCTATGGGATGTTGCGTCTCTGGGAAAGCACAGATCCCCAGTGCTGTTGTGCCTGTAGATAGGGCGCCAAGGCACCGTGAAGAGCAGCAACAGCTTTCAGGGCTGGGCCCTTCCTTGTGGGAGAAGGAGCCGGACGTTTTCCTTTTCGGCAAGAGGCTCTGCTGCGGCCGAGCGCCATGAGATGTTGCGCCTGTGGGAAAGCACAGATCCCCACTGCTGTTTTGCCTGTAGATAGGGCGCCAAGGCACCGTGAAGAGCAGCAACAGCTTTCAGGGCTGGGCCCTTCCTTGTGGGAGAAGGAGCCGGATGTTTGCCTTTTCGGCAAGAGGCTCTGCCGCGGACGAGCGCTATGGGATGTTGCGTCTCTGGGAAAGCACAGATCCCCACTGCTGTTGTGCCTGTAGTTAGGGTGCCAAGGCACCGTGAAGAGCAGCAACAGCTTTCAGGGCTGGGCCCTTCCTTGTGGGAGAAGGAGCCGGACGTTTGCCTTTTCGGCAAGAGGCTCTGCCGCGGACGAGCGCCATGAGATGTTGCGTCTCTGCGAAAGCACAGATGTCCACTGCTGTTGTGCCTGTAGATAGGGTGCCAAGGCACCGTGAAGAGCAGCAAGAGCTTTCAGGACTGGGCCCTTCCTTGTGGGAGAAGGAGCCGGATGTTTGCCTTTTCGGCAAGAGGCTCTGCCGCGGACGAGCGCCGTGAGATGTTGCGTCTGTGGGAAAGCACAGATCCCCACTGCTGTTGTGCCTGTAGATAGGGCGCCAAGGCACCGTGAAGAGCAGCAACAGGTTTCAGGGCTGGGCTCTTCCTTGTGGGTGAAGGAGCCCGACGTTTGCCTTTTCGGCAAGAGGCTCTGCCGCGGACGAGCGCCGTGAGATGTTGCGTCTCTGGGAAAGCACAGATGCCCACTGCTGTTGTGCCTGTAGATAGGACACCAAGGGTAGGTGAAGAGCAGCAAGAGCTTTCAGGACTGGGCCCTTCCTTGTGGGAGAAGGAGCCGGACGGTTGCCTTTTTGGTAAGAGGCTGTGCCGCGGCCGAGCGCCATGAGATGTTGCGTCTGTGGGAAAGCACAGATCCCCAGTGCTGTTGTGCCTGTAGATAGGGCACCAAGGCACCGTGAAGAGCAGCAACAGCTTTCAGGGCTGGGCCCTTCCTTGTGGGAGAAGGAGCCGGACGTTTGCCTTTTCGGCAAGAGGCTGTGCCGCGGCCGAGCGCCATGAGATGTTGCGTCTCTGGGAAAGCACAGATCCCCACTGCTGTTGTGCCTGTAGATAGGGCGCCAAGGCACCGTGAAGAGCAGCAACAGGTTTCAGGACTGGGCCCTTCCTTGTGGGAGAAGGAGCCGGACGTTTGCCATTTCGGCAAGAGGCTCTGCCATGGACGAGCGCCGTGAGATGTTGAGTCTGTGGGAAAGCACAGATCCCCACTGCTGTTGTGCATGTAGATAGGACACCAAGGCACCGTGAAGAGCAGCAACAGCTTTCAGGGCTGGGCCCTTCCTTGTGGGAGAAGGAGCCGGACGTTTCCCTTTTTGGCAAGAGGCTGTGCCGCGGCCGAGCGCCATGAGATGTTGCGTCTGTGGGAAAGCACAGATCCCCAGTGCTGTTGTGCCTGTAGATACGACACCAAGGCACCGTGAAGAGCAGCAACAGCTTTCAGGGCTGGGCCCTTCCTTGTGGGAGAAGGAGCCGGATGTTTGACTTTTCGGCAAGAGGCTCTGCCGCGGCTGAGCGCTATGGGATGTTGCGTCTCTGGGAAAGCACAGATCCCCACTGCTGTTGTGCCTGTAGATAGGGCGCCAAGGCACCGTGAAGAGCAGCAAGAGCTTTCAGGACTGGGCCCTTCCTTGTGGGAGAAGGAGCCGGACGTTTTCCTTTTCGGCAAGAGGCTCTGCTGCGGCCGAGCGCCATGAGATGTTGCGTCTGTGGGAAAGCACAGATCCCCACTGCTGTTTTGCCTGTAGATAGGGCGCCAAGGCACCGTGAAGAGCAGCAACAGCTTTCAGGGCTGGGCCCTTCCTTGTGGGAGAAGGAGCCGGATGTTTGCCTTTTCGGCAAGAGGCTCTGCCGCGGACGAGCGCTATGGGATGTTGCGTCTCTGGGAAAGCACAGATCCCCAGTGCTGTTGTGCCTGTAGTTAGGGCGCCAAGGCACCGTGAAGAGCAGCAACAGCTTTCAGGGCTGGGCCCTTCCTTGTGGGAGAAGGAGCCGGACGTTTGCCTTTTCGGCAAGAGGCTCTGCCGCGGACGAGCGCCATGAGATGTTGCGTCTCTGCGAAAGCACAGATGCCCACTGCTGTTGTGCCTGTAGATAGGGTGCCAAGGCACCGTGAAGAGCAGCAAGAGCTTTCAGGACTGGGCCCTTCCTTGTGGGAGAAGGACCCGGATGTTTGCCTTTTCGGCAAGAGGCTCTGCCGCGGACGAGCGCCGTGAGATGTTGCGTCTCTGGGAAAGCACAGATCCCCACTGCTGTTGTGCCTGTAGATAGGGCGCCAAGGCACCGTGAAGAGCAGCAACAGGTTTCAGGGCTGGGCTCTTCCTTGTGGGAGAAGGAGCCGGACGTTTGCCTTTTCGGCAAGAGGCTCTGCCGCGGACGAGCGCCGTGAGATGTTGCGTCTCTGGGAAAGCACAGATGCCCACTGCTGTTGTGCCTGTAGATAGGACACCAAGGGTAGGTGAAGAGCAGCAAGAGCTTTCAGGACTGGGCCCTTCCTTGTGGGAGAAGGAGCCGGACGTTTGCCTTTTTGGCAAGAGGCTGTGCCGCGGCCGAGCGCCATGAGATGTTGCGTCTGTGGGAAAGCACAGATCCCCAGTGCTGTTGTGCCTGTAGATACGGCACCAAGGCACCGTGAAGAGCAGCAACAGCTTTCAGGGCTGGGCCCTTCCTTGTGGGAGAAGGAGCCGGACGTTTGCCTTTTCGGCAAAAGGCTCTGCCGCGGCTGAGCGCCATGAGATGTTGCGTCTGTGGGAAAGCACAGATCCCCACTGCTGTTGTGCCTGTAGATAGGGCACCAAGGTACCGTGAAGAGCAGCAAGAGCTTTCAGGGCTGGGCCCTTCCTTGTGGGAGAAGGAGCCGGATGTTTGCCTTTTCGGCAAGAGGCTCTGCCGCGGCTGAGTGCTATGGGATGTTGCGTCTCTGGGAAAGCACAGATCCCCACTGCTGTTGTGCCTGTAGATAGGGTGCCAAGGCACCGTGAAGAGCAGCAACAGCTTTCAGGGCTGGGCCCTTCCTTGTGGGAGAAGGAGCCGGATGTTTGACTTTTCGGCAAGAGGCTCTGCCGCGGCTGAGCGCTATGGGATGTTGCGTCTCTGGGAAAGCACAGATCCCCAGTGCTGTTGTGCCTGTAGATAGGGCGCCAAGGCACCGTGAAGAGCAGCAACAGCTTTCAGGGCTGGGCCCTTCCTTGTGGGAGAAGGAGCCGGACGTTTCACTTTTCAGCAAGAGCCTCTGCCGCGGCCGAGCGCCATGAGATGTTGCGTCTGTGGGAAAGCACAGATCCCCACTGCTGTTGTGCCTGTAGATAGGGCGCCAAGGCACCGTGAAGAGCAGCAACAGCTTTCAGGGCTGGGCCCTTCCTTGTGGGAGAAGGAGCCGGATGTTTGCCTTTTCGGCAAGAGGCTCTGCCGCGGACGAGCGCTATGGGATGTTGCGTCTCTGGGAAAGCACAGATCCCCACTGCTGTTGTGCCTGTAGTTAGGGCACCAAGGCACCGTGAAGAGCAGCAACAGCTTTCAGGGCTGGGCCCTTCCTTGTGGGAGAAGGAGCCGGACGTTTGCCTTTTCGGCAAGAGGCTGTGCCGCGGACGAGCGCCGTGAGATGTTGCGTCTGTGGGAAAGCACAGATCCCCACTGCTGTTGTGCCTGTAGATAGGGCACCAAGGCACCGTGAAGAGCAGCAACAGCTTTCAGGGCTGGGCCCTTCCTTGTGGGAGAAGGAGCCGGACGTTTGCCTTTTTGGCAAGAGGCTGTGCCGCGGCCGAGCGCCGTGAGATGTTGCGTCTGTGGGAAAGCACAGATCCCCAGTGCTGTTGTGCCTGTAGATACGGCACCAAGGCACCGTGAAGAGCAGCAACAGCTTTCAGGGCTGGGCCCTTCCTTGTGGGAGAAGGAGCCGGACGTTTGCCTTTTCGGCAAGAGGCTGTGCCGAGGCTGAGCGCCATGAGATGTTGCGTCTCTGGGAAAGCACAGATCCCCACTGCTGTTGTGCCTGTAGATAGGGCACCAAGGTACCGTGAAGAGCAGCAAGAGCTTTCAGGGCTGGGCCCTTCCTTGTGGGAGAAGGAGTCGGACGTTTGCCTTTTCGGCAAGAGGCTCTGCCGCGGCTGAGTGCTATGGGATGTTGCGTCTCTGGGAAAGCACAGATCCCCACTGCTGTTGTGCCTGTAGATAGGGTGCCAAGGCACCGTGAAGAGCAGCAACAGCTTTCAGGGCTGGGCCCTTCCTTGTGGGAGAAGGAGCCGGATGTTTGACTTTTCGGCAAGAGGCTCTGCCGCGGCTGAGCGCTATGGGATGTTGCGTCTCTGGGGAAAGCACAGATCCCCAGTGCTGTTGTGCCTGTAGATAGGGCGCCAAGGCACCGTGAAGAGCAGCAACAGCTTTCAGGGCTGGGCCCTTCCTTGTGGGAGAAGGAGCCGGACGTTTCACTTTTCGGCAAGAGCCTCTGGCCGCGGCCGGAGCGCCATGAGATGTTGCGTCTGTGGGAAAGCACAGATCCCCACTGCTGTTGTGCCTGTAGATAGGGCGCCAAGGCACCGTGAATAGCAGCAACAGCTTTCAGGGCTGGGCCCTTCCTTGTGGGAGAAGGAGCCGGATGTTTGCCTTTTCGGCAAGAGGCTCTGCCGCGGACGAGCGCTATGGGATGTTGCGTCTCTGGGAAAGCACAGATCCCCACTGCTGTTGTGCCTGTAGTTAGGGCACCAAGGCACCGTGAAGAGCAGCAACAGCTTTCAGGGCTGGGCCCTTCCTTGTGGGAGAAGGAGCCGGACGTTTGCCTTTTCGGCAAGAGGCTCTGCCGCGGGACGAGCGCCGTGAGATGTTGCGTCTGTGGGAAAGCACAGATCCCCACTGCTGTTGTGCCTGTAGATAGGGCACCAAGGCACCGTGAAGAGCAGCAACAGCTTTCAGGGCTGGGCCCTTCCTTGTGGGAGAAGGAGCCGGACGTTTGCCTTTTTGGCAAGAGGCTGTGCCGCGGCCGAGCGCCATGAGATGTTGCGTCTGTGGGAAAGCACAGATGCCCAGTGCTGTTGTGCCTGTAGATAGGGCAGCAAGGCACCGTGAAGAGCAGCAACAGCTTTCAGGGCTGGGCCCTTCCTTGTGGGAGAAGGAGCCGGACGTTTGCCTTTTCGGCAAGAGGCTGTGCCGCGGCTGAGCGCCATGAGATGTTGCATCTCTGGGAAAGCACAGATCCCCACTGCTGTTGTGCCTGTAGATAGGGCGCCAAGGCACCGTGAAGAGCAGCAACAGCTTTCAGGGCTGAGCCCCTCCTTGTGGGAGAAGGAGCCGGACGTTTGCCTTTTCGGCAAGAGGCTCTGCCGCGGCTGAGTGCTATGCGATGTTGCGTCTCTGGGAAAGCACAGATGCCCACTGCTGTTGTGCCTGTAGATAGGGCGCCAAGGCACCGTGAAGAGCAGCAACAGCTTTCAGGGCTGGGCCCTTCCTTGTGGGAGAAGGAGCCGGATGTTTGCCTTTTCGGCAAGAGGCTCTGCCGCGGACTGAGCGCTATGGGATGTTGCGTCTCTGGGAAAGCACAGATCCCCAGTGCTGTTGTGCCTATAGATAGGGCACCAAGGCACCGTGAAGAGCAGCAGCAGCTTTCAGGGCTGGGCCCTTCCTTGTGGGAGAAGGAGCCGGACGTTTGCCTTTTCGGCAAGAGGCTCTGCCGCGGCCGAGCGCCATGAGATGTTGCGTCTGTGGGAAAGCACAGATCCCCACTGCTGTTGTGCCTGTAGATAGGGCGCCAAGGCACCGTGAAGAGCAGCAACAGCTTTCAGGACTGGGCCCTTCCTTGTGGGAGAAGGAGCCGGACGTTTGCCTTTTCGGCAAGAGGCTCTGCCGCGGACGAGCGCCGTGAGATGTTGCGTCTGTGGGAAAGCACAGATCCCCAGTGCTGTTGTGCCTGTAGATAGGGCAGCAAGGCACCGTGAAGAGCAGCAAGAGCTTTCAGGGCTGGGCCCTTCCTTGTGGGAGAAGGAGCCGGACGTTTGCCTTTTCTTCAAAGGCTGTGCCGCGGCTGAACGCCATGAGATGTTGCGTCTCTGGGAAAGCACAGATCCCCACTGCTGTTGTGCCT
>NW_026293265.1:0-81789 GCF_026419915.1 Harpia harpyja | reverse complement strand
GTCCCCGGCAGCCGAGCCCTCGTCGAAGAAAAGGTCCCCGGCAGCCGAGGCCTCGTCGAATATTTTTTCTTCGGCAGCCGAGCCCTCGTCGAAGAAAAGGTCCCCGGCAGCCGAGCCCTCGTCGAAGAAAAGGTCCCCGGCAGCCGAGCCCTCGTCGAATATTTTTTCTTCGGCAGCCGAGCCCTCGTCGAAGAAAAGGTCCCCGGCAGCCGAGCCCTCGTCGAATATTTTTTCTTCGGCAGCCGAGCCCTCGTCGAAGAAAAGGTCCCCGGCAGCCGAGGCCCTCGTCGAATATTTTTTCTTCGGCAGCCGAGCCCTCGTCGAAGAAAAGGTCCCCGGCAGCCGAGCCCTCGTCGAAGAAAAGGTCCCCGGCAGCCGAGCCCTCGTCGAATATTTTTTCTTCGGCAGCCGAGCCCTCGTCGAAGAAAAGGTCCCCGGCAGCCGAGCCCTCGTCGAATATTTTTTCTTCGGCAGCCGAGCCCTCGTCGAAGAAAAGGTCCCCGGCAGCCGAGCCCTCGTCGAAGAAAAGGTCCCCGGCAGCCGAGCCCTCGTCGAAGAAAAGGTCCCCGGCAGCCGAGCCCTCGTCGAAGAAAAGGTCCCCGGCAGCCGAGCCCTCGTCGAAGAAAAGGTCCCCGGCAGCCGAGCCCTCGTCGAAGAAAAGGTCCCCGGCAGCCGAGCCCTCGTCGAATATTTTTTCTTCGGCAGCCGAGCCCTCGTCGAAGAAAAGGTCCCCGGCAGCCGAGCCCTCGTCGAAGAAAAGGTCCCCGGCAGCCGAGCCCTCGTCGAAGAAAAGGTCCCCGGCAGCCGAGCCCTCGTCGAAGAAAAGGTCCCCGGCAGCCGAGCCCTCGTCGAAGAAAAGGTCCCCGGCAGCCGAGCCCTCGTCGAATATTTTTTCTTCGGCAGCCGAGCCCTCGTCGAAGAAAAGGTCCCCGGCAGCCGAGCCCTCGTCGAAGAAAAGGTCCCCGGCAGCCGAGCCCTCGTCGAAGAAAAGGTCCCCGGCAGCCGAGCCCTCGTCGAATATTCTTTCTTCGGCAGCCGAGCCCTCGTCGAAGAAAAGGTCCCCGGCAGCCGAGCCCTCGTCGAAGAAAAGGTCCCCGGCAGCCGAGCCCTCGTCGAATATTCTTTCTTCGGCAGCCGAGCCCTCGTCGAAGAAAAGGTCCCCGGCAGCCGAGCCCTCGTCGAAGAAAAGGTCCCCGGCAGCCGAGCCCTCGTCGAAGAAAAGGTCCCCGGCAGCCGAGCCCTCGTCGAATATTTTTTCTTCGGCAGCCGAGCCCTCGTCGAAGAAAAGGTCCCCGGCAGCCGAGCCCTCGTCGAATAATTTTTCTTCGGCAGCCGAGCCCTCGTCGAAGAAAAGGTCCCCGGCAGCCGAGCCCTCGTCGAATAATTTTTCTTCGGCAGCCGAGCCCTCGTCGAAGAAAAGGTCCCCGGCAGCCGAGCCCTCGTCGAAGAAAAGGTCCCCGGCAGCCGAGCCCTCGTCGAAGAAAAGGTCCCCGGCAGCCGAGCCCTCGTCGAAGAAAAGGTCCCCGGCAGCCGAGCCCTCGTCGAAGAAAAGGTCCCCGGCAGCCGAGCCCTCGTCGAAGAAAAGGTCCCCGGCAGCCGAGCCCTCGTCGAATATTTTTTCTTCGGCAGCCGAGCCCTCGTCGAATATTTTTTCTTCGGCAGCCGAGCCCTCGTCGAAGAAAAGGTCCCCGGCAGCCGAGCCCTCGTCGAAGAAAAGGTCCCCGGCAGCCGAGCCCTCGTCGAATATTTTTTTTTCGGCAGCCGAGCCCTCGTCGAAGAAAAGGTCCCCGGCAGCCGAGCCCTCGTCGAAGAAAAGGTCCCAGGCAGCCGAGCCCTCGTCGAAGAAAAGGTCCCCGGCAGCCGAGCCCTCGTCGAATATTTTTTCTTCGGCAGCCGAGCCCTCGTCGAAGAAAAGGTCCCCGGCAGCCGAGCCCTCGTCGAATATTTTTTTTTCGGCAGCCGAGCCCATGTCGAAGAAAAGGTCCCCGGCAGCCGAGCCCTCGTCGAATATTTTTTCTTCGGCAGCCGAGCCCTCGTCGAATATTTTTTCTTCGGCAGCCGAGCCCTCGTCGAAGAAAAGGTCCCCGGCAGCCGAGCCCTCGTCGAAGAAAAGGTCCCCGGCAGCCGAGCCCTCGTCGAATATTTTTTCTTCGGCAGCCGAGCCCTCGTCGAAGAAAAGGTCCCCGGCAGCCGAGCCCTCGTCGAAGAAAAGGTCCCCGGCAGCCGAGCCCTCGTCGAATATTTTTTCTTCGGCAGCCGAGCCCTCGTCGAAGAAAAGGTCCCCGGCAGCCGAGCCCTCGTCGAAGAAAAGGTCCCCGGTAGCCGAGCCCTCGTCGAAGAAAAGGTCCCCGGCAGCCGAGCCCTCGTCGAAGAAAAGGTCCCCGGCAGCCGAGCCCTCGTCGAAGAAAAGGTCCCCGGCAGCCGAGCCCTCGTCGAAGAAAAGGTCCCCGGCAGCCGAGCCCTCGTCGAAGAAAAGGTCCCCGGCAGCCGAGCCCTCGTCGAAGAAAAGGTCCCCGGCAGCCGAGCCCTCGTCGAATATTTTTTCTTCGGCAGCCGAGCCCTCGTCGAATATTTTTTCTTCGGCAGCCGAGCCCTCGTCGAAGAAAAGGTCCCCGGCAGCCGAGCCCTCGTCGAAGAAAAGGTCCCCGGCAGCCGAGCCCTCGTCGAAGAAAAGGTCCCCGGCAGCCGAGCCCTCGTCGAATATTTTTTCTTCGGCAGCCGAGCCCTCGTCGAAGAAAAGGTCCCCCGGCAGCCGAGCCCTCATCGAAGAAAAGGTCCCCGGCAGCCGAGCCCTCGTCGAAGAAAAGGTCCCCGGCAGCCGAGCCCTCGTCGAAGAAAAGGTCCCCGGCAGCCGAGCCCTCGTCGAAGAAAAGGTCCCCGGCAGCCGAGCCCTCGTCGAAGAAAAGGTCCCCGGCAGCCGAGCCCTCGTCGAAGAAAAGGTCCCCGGCAGCCGAGCCCTCGTCGAAGAAAAGGTCCCCGGCAGCCGAGCCCTCGTCGAATATTCTTTCTTCGGCAGCCGAGCCCTCGTCGAAGAAAAGGTCCCCGGCAGCCGAGCCCTCGTCGAAGAAAAGGTCCCCGGCAGCCGAGCCCTCGTCGAATATTCTTTCTTCGGCAGCCGAGCCCTCGTCGAAGAAAAGGTCCCCGGCAGCCGAGCCCTCGTCGAAGAAAAGGTCCCCGGCAGCCGAGCCCTCGTCGAAGAAAAGGTCCCCGGCAGCCGAGCCCTCGTCGAATATTTTTTCTTCGGCAGCCGAGCCCTCGTCGAAGAAAAGGTCCCCGGCAGCCGAGCCCTCGTCGAATAATTTTTCTTCGGCAGCCGAGCCCTCGTCGAAGAAAAGGTCCCCGGCAGCCGAGCCCTCGTCGAATAATTTTTCTTCGGCAGCCGAGCCCTCGTCGAAGAAAAGGTCCCCGGCAGCCGAGCCCTCGTCGAAGAAAAGGTCCCCGGCAGCCGAGCCCTCGTCGAAGAAAAGGTCCCCGGCAGCCGAGCCCTCGTCGAAGAAAAGGTCCCCGGCAGCCGAGCCCTCGTCGAAGAAAAGGTCCCCGGCAGCCGAGCCCTCGTCGAAGAAAAGGTCCCCGGCAGCCGAGCCCTCGTCGAAGAAAAGGTCCCCGGCAGCCGAGCCCTCGTCGAATATTTTTTCTTCGGCAGCCGAGCCCTCGTCGAATATTTTTTCTTCGGCAGCCGAGCCCTCGTCGAAGAAAAGGTCCCCGGCAGCCGAGCCCTCGTCGAAGAAAAGGTCCCCGGCAGCCGAGCCCTCGTCGAATATTTTTTTTTCGGCAGCCGAGCCCTCGTCGAAGAAAAGGTCCCCGGCAGCCGAGCCCTCGTCGAAGAAAAGGTCCCAGGCAGCCGAGCCCTCGTCGAAGAAAAGGTCCCCGGCAGCCGAGCCCTCGTCGAATATTTTTTCTTCGGCAGCCGAGCCCTCGTCGAAGAAAAGGTCCCCGGCAGCCGAGCCCTCGTCGAATATTTTTTTTTCGGCAGCCGAGCCCATGTCGAAGAAAAGGTCCCCGGCAGCCGAGCCCTCGTCGAATATTTTTTCTTCGGCAGCCGAGCCCTCGTCGAATATTTTTTCTTCGGCAGCCGAGCCCTCGTCGAAGAAAAGGTCCCCGGCAGCCGAGCCCCTCGTCGAAGAAAAGGTCCCCGGCAGCCGAGCCCTCGTCGAATATTTTTTCTTCGGCAGCCGAGCCCTCGTCGAAGAAAAGGTCCCCGGCAGCCGAGCCCTCGTCGAAGAAAAGGTCCCCCGGCAGCCGAGCCCTCGTCGAATATTTTTTCTTCGGCAGCCGAGCCCTCGTCGAAGAAAAGGTCCCCGGCAGCCGAGCCCTCGTCGAAGAAAAGGTCCCCGGTAGCCGAGCCCTCGTCGAAGAAAAGGTCCCCCGGCAGCCGAGCCCTCGTCGAAGAAAAGGTCCCCGGCAGCCGAGCCCTCGTCGAAGAAAAGGTCCCCGGCAGCCGAGCCCTCGTCGAAGAAAAGGTCCCCGGCAGCCGAGCCCTCGTTGAAGAAAAGGTCCCCGGCAGCCGAGCCCTCATCGAATATTTTTTCTTCGGCAGCCGAGCCCTCGTCGAATATTTTTTCTTCGGCAGCCGAGCCCTCGTCGAATATTTTTTCTTCGGCAGCCGAGCCCTCGTCGAAGAAAAGGTCCCCGGCAGCCGAGCCCTCGTCGAAGAAAAGGTCCCCGGCAGCCGAGCCCTCGTCGAAGAAAAGGTCCCCGGCAGCCGAGCCCTCGTCGAATATTTTTTCTTCGGCAGCCGAGCCCTCGTCGAAGAAAAGGTCCCCGGCAGCCGAGCCCTCGTCGAAGAAAAGGTCCCCGGCAGCCGAGCCCTCGTCGAAGAAAAGGTCCCCGGCAGCCGAGCCCTCGTCGAAGAAAAGGTCCCCGGCAGCCGAGCCCTCGTCGAAGAAAAGGTCCCCGGCAGCCGAGCCCTCGTCGAAGAAAAGGTCCCCGGCAGCCGAGCCCTCGTCGAAGAAAAGGTCCCCGGCAGCCGAGCCCTCGTCGAAGAAAAGGTCCCCGGCAGCCGAGCCCTCGTCGAAGAAAAGGTCCCCGGCAGCCGAGCCCTCGTCGAAGAAAAGGTCCCCGGCAGCCGAGCCCTCGTCGAAGAAAAGGTCCCCGGCAGCCGAGCCCTCGTCGAAGAAAAGGTCCCCGGCAGCCGAGCACTCGTCGAATATTTTTTTCTTCGGCAGCCGAGCCCTCGTCGAAGAAAAGGTCCCCGGCAGCCGAGCCCTCGTCGAAGAAAAGGTCCCCGGCAGCCGAGCCCTCGTCGAAGAAAAGGTCCCCGGCAGCCGAGCCCTCGTCGAATATTTTTTCTTCGGCAGCCGAGCCCTCGTCGAAGAAAAGGTCCCCGGCAGCCGAGCCCTCGTCGAAGAAAAGGTCCCCGGCAGCCGAGCCCTCGTCGAATATTTTTTCTTCGGCAGCCGAGCCCTCGTCGAATATTTTTTCTTCGGCAGCCGAGCCCTCGTCGAATATTTTTTCTTCGGCAGCCAAGCCCTCGTCGAAGAAAAGGTCCCCGGCAGCCGAGCCCTCGTCGAAGAAAAGGTCCCCGGCAGCCGAACCCTCGTCGAATATTTTTTCTTCGTCAGCCGAGCCCTCGTCGAAGAAAAGGTCCCCGGCAGCCGAGCCCTCGTCGAAGAAAAGGTCCCCGGCAGCCGAGCCCTCGTCGAATATTTTTTCTTCGGCAGCCGAGCCCTCGTCGAAGAAAAGGTCCCCGGCAGCCGAGCCCTCGTCGAAGAAAAGGTCCCCGGCAGCCGAGCCCTCGTCGAAGAAAAGGTCCCCGGCAGCCGAGCCCTCGTCGAAGAAAAGGTCCCCGGCAGCCGAACCCTCGTCGAAGAAAAGGTCCCCGGCAGCCGAGCCCTCGTCGAAGAAAAGGTCCCCGGCAGCCGAGCCCTCGTCGAAGAAAAGGTCCCCGGCAGCCGAGCCCTCGTCGAAGAAAAGGTCCCCGGCAGCCGAGCCCTCGTCGAAGAAAAGGTCCCCGGCAGCCGAGCCCTCGTCGAAGAAAAGGTCCCCGGCAGCCGAGCCCTCGTCGAAGAAAAGGTCCCCGGCAGCCGAGCCCTCGTCGAATATTTTTCTTCGGCAGCCGAGCCCTCGTCGAATATTTTTTCTTCGGCAGCCGAGCCCTCGTCGAAGAAAAGGTCCCCGGCAGCCGAGCCCTCGTCGAAGAAAAGGTCCCCGGCATCCGAGCCCTCGTCGAATATTTTTTCTTCGGCAGCCGAGCCCTCGTCGAATATTTTTTCTTCGGCAGCCGAGCCCTCGTCGAAGAAAAGGTCCCCGGCAGCCGAGCCCTCGTCGAAGAAAAGGTCCCCGGCAGCCGAGCCCTCGTCGAAGAAAAGGTCCCCGGCAGCCGAGCCCTCGTCGAAGAAAAGGTCCCCGGCAGCCGAGCCCTCGTCGAAGAAAAGGTCCCCGGCAGCCGAGCCCTCGTCGAAGAAAAGGTCCCCGGCAGCCGAGCCCTCGTCGAATATTTTTTCTTCGGCAGCCGAGCCCTCGTCGAAGAAAAGGTCCCCGGCAGCCGAGCCCTCGTCGAAGAAAAGGTCCCCGGCAGCCGAGCCCTCGTCGAAGAAAAGGTCCCCGGCAGCCGAGCCCTCGTCGAAGAAAAGGTCCCCGGCAGCCGAGCCCCTCGTCGAAGAAAAGGTCCCCGGCAGCCGAGCCCTCGTCGAATATTTTTTCTTCGGCAGCCGAGCCCTCGTCGAAGAAAAGGTCCCCGGCAGCCGAGCCCTCGTCGAATATTTTTTCTTCGGCAGCCGAGCCCTCGTCGAATATTTTTTCTTCGGCAGCCGAGCCCTCGTCGAAGAAAAGGTCCCCGGCAGCCGAGCCCTCGTCGAATATTTTTTCTTCGGCAGCCGAGCCCTCGTCGAAGAAAAGGTCCCCGGCAGCCGAGCCCTCGTCGAAGAAAAGGTCCCCGGCAGCCGAGCCCTCGTCGAAGTAAAGGTCCCCGGCAGCCGAGCCCTCGTCGAAGAAAAGGTCCCCGGCAGCCGAGCCCTCGTCGAAGAAAAGGTCCCCGGCAGCCGAGCCCTCGTCGAAGAAAAGGTCCCCGGCAGCCGAGCCCTCGTCGAAGAAAAGGTCCCCCGGCAGCCGAGCCCTCGTCGAAGAAAAGGTCCCCGGCAGCCGAGCCCTCGTCGAAGAAAAGGTCCCCGGCAGCCGAGCCCTCGTCGAAGAAAAGGTCCCCGGCAGCCGAGCCCTCGTCGAAGAAAAGGTCCCCGGCAGCCGAGCCCTCGTCGAAGAAAAGGTCCCCGGCAGCCGAGGCCTCGTCGAATATTTTTTCTTCGGCAGCCGAGCCCTCGTCGAAGAAAAGGTCCCCGGCAGCCGAGCCCTCGTCGAATATTTTTTCTTCGGCAGCCGAGCCCTCGTCGAAGAAAAGGTCCCCGGCAGCCGAGCCCTCGTCGAATATTTTTTCTTCGGCAGCCGAGCCCTCGTCGAAGAAAAGGTCCCCGGCAGCCGAGCCCTCGTCGAAGAAAAGGTCCCCGGCAGCCGAGCCCTCGTCGAAGAAAAGGTCCCCGGCAGCCGAGCCCTCGTCGAAGAAAAGGTCCCCGGCAGCCGAGCCCTCGTCGAATATTATTTCTTCGGCAGCCGAGCCCTCGTCGAAGAAAAGGTCCCCGGCAGCCGAGCCCTCGTCGAATATTTTTTCTTCGGCAGCCGAGCCCTCGTCGAAGAAAAGGTCCCCGGCAGCCGAGCCCTCGTCGAAGAAAAGGTCCCCGGCAGCCGAGCCCTCGTCGAATATTTTTTCTTCGGCAGCCGAGCCCTCGTCGAATATTTTTTCTTCGGCAGCCGAGCCCTAGTCGAAGAAAAGGTCCCCGGCAGCCGAGCCCCTCGTCGAATATTTTTTCTTCGGCAGCCGAGCCCTCGTCGAAGAAAAGGTCCCCGGCAGCCGAGCCCTCGTCGAAGAAAAGGTCCCCGGCAGCCGAGCCCTCGTCGAATATTTTTTCTTCGGCAGCCGAGCCCTCGTCGAAGAAAAGGTCCCCAGCAGCCGAGGCCTCGTCGAATATTTTTTCTTCGGCAGCCGAGCCCTCGTCGAAGAAAAGGTCCCCGGCAGCCGAGCCCTCGTCGAAGAAAAGGTCCCCGGCAGCCGAGCCCTCGTCGAATATTTTTTCTTCGGCAGCCGAGCCCTCGTCGAAGAAAAGGTCCCCGGCAGCCGAGCCCTCGTCGAAGAAAAGGTCCCCGGCAGCCGAGCCCTCGTCGAAGAAAAGGTCCCCGGCAGCCGAGCCCTCGTCGAATATTCTTTCTTCGGCAGCCGAGCCCTCGTCGAAGAAAAGGTCCCCGGCAGCCGAGCCCTCGTCGAAGAAAAGGTCCCCGGCAGCCGAGCCCTCGTCGAAGAAAAGGTCCCCGGCAGCCGAGCCCTCGTCGAATATTTTTTCTTCGGCAGCCGAGCCCTCGTCGAAGAAAAGGTCCCCGGCAGCCGAGCCCTCGTCGAATAATTTTTCTTCGGCAGCCGAGCCCTCGTCGAAGAAAAGGTCCCCGGCAGCCGAGCCCTCGTCGAATAATTTTTCTTCGGCAGCCGAGCCCTCGTCGAAGAAAAGGTCCCCGGCAGCCGAGCCCTCGTCGAAGAAAAGGTCCCCGGCAGCCGAGCCCTCGTCGAAGAAAAGGTCCCCGGCAGCCGAGCCCTCGTCGAAGAAAAGGTCCCCGGCAGCCGAGCCCTCGTCGAAGAAAAGGTCCCCGGCAGCCGAGCCCTCGTCGAAGAAAAGGTCCCCGGCAGCCGAGCCCTCGTCGAAGAAAAGGTCCCCGGCAGCCGAGCCCTCGTCGAATATTTTTTCTTCGGCAGCCGAGCCCTCGTCGAATATTTTTTCTTCGGCAGCCGAGCCCTCGTCGAAGAAAAGGTCCCCGGCAGCCGAGCCCTCGTCGAAGAAAAGGTCCCCGGCAGCCGAGCCCTCGTCGAATATTTTTTTTCGGCAGCCGAGCCCTCGTCGAAGAAAAGGTCCCCGGCAGCCGAGCCCTCGTCGAAGAAAAGGTCCCAGGCAGCCGAGCCCTCGTCGAAGAAAAGGTCCCCGGCAGCCGAGCCCTCGTCGAATATTTTTTCTTCGGCAGCCGAGCCCTCGTCGAAGAAAAGGTCCCCGGCAGCCGAGCCCTCGTCGAATATTTTTTTTTCGGCAGCCGAGCCCATGTCGAAGAAAAGGTCCCCGGCAGCCGAGCCCTCGTCGAATATTTTTTCTTCGGCAGCCGAGCCCTCGTCGAATATTTTTTCTTCGGCAGCCGAGCCCTCGTCGAAGAAAAGGTCCCCGGCAGCCGAGCCCTCGTCGAAGAAAAGGTCCCCGGCAGCCGAGCCCTCGTCGAATATTTTTTCTTCGGCAGCCGAGCCCTCGTCGAAGAAAAGGTCCCCGGCAGCCGAGCCCTCGTCGAAGAAAAGGTCCCCGGCAGCCGAGCCCTCGTCGAATATTTTTTCTTCGGCAGCCGAGCCCTCGTCGAAGAAAAGGTCCCCGGCAGCCGAGCCCTCGTCGAAGAAAAGGTCCCCGGTAGCCGAGCCCTCGTCGAAGAAAAGGTCCCCGGCAGCCGAGCCCTCGTCGAAGAAAAGGTCCCCGGCAGCCGAGCCCTCGTCGAAGAAAAGGTCCCCGGCAGCCGAGCCCTCGTCGAAGAAAAGGTCCCCGGCAGCCGAGCCCTCGTCGAAGAAAAGGTCCCCGGCAGCCGAGCCCTCGTCGAAGAAAAGGTCCCCGGCAGCCGAGCCCTCGTCGAAGAAAAGGTCCCCGGCAGCCGAGCCCTCGTCGAAGAAAAGGTCCCCGGCAGCCGAGCCCTCGTCGAAGAAAAGGTCCCCGGCAGCCGAGCCCTCGTCGAATATTTTTTCTTCGGCAGCCGAGCCCTCGTCGAAGAAAAGGTCCCCGGCAGCCGAGCCCTCGTCGAAGAAAAGGTCCCCGGCAGCCGAGCCCTCGTCGAAGAAAAGGTCCCCGGCAGCCGAGCCCTCGTCGAAGAAAAGGTCCCCGGCAGCCGAGCCCTCGTCGAAGAAAAGGTCCCCGGCAGCCGAGCCCTCGTCGAAGAAAAGGTCCCCGGCAGCCGAGCCCTCGTCGAAGAAAAGGTCCCCGGCAGCCGAGCCCTCGTCGAAGAAAAGGTCCCCGGCAGCCGAGCCCTCGTCGAATATTTTTTCTTCGGCAGCCGAGCCCTCGTCGAAGAAAAGGTCCCCGGCAGCCGAGCCCTCGTCGAAGAAAAGGTCCCCGGCAGCCGAGCCCTCGTCGAAGAAAAGGTCCCCGGCAGCCGAGACCTCGTCGAATATTTTTTCTTCGGCAGCCGAGCCCTCGTCGAAGAAAAGGTCCCCGGCAGCCGAGCCCTCGTCGAAGAAAAGGTCCCCGGCATCCGAGCCCTCGTCGAATATTTTTTCTTCGGCAGCCGAGCCCTCGTCGAATATTTTTTCTTCGGCAGCCGAGCCCTCGTCGAATATTTTTTCTTCGGCAGCCAAGCCCTCGTCGAAGAAAAGGTCCCCGGCAGCCGAGCCCTCGTCGAAGAAAAGGTCCCCGGCAGCCGAGCCCTCGTCGAAGAAAAGGTCCCCGGCAGCCGAACCCTCGTCGAATATTTTTTCTTCGGCAGCCGAGCCCTCGTCGAAGAAAAGGTCCCCGGCAGCCGAGCCCTCGTCGAAGAAAAGGTCCCCGGCAGCCAAGCCCTCGTCGAATATTTTTTCTTCGGCAGCCGAGCCCTCGTCGAAGAAAAGGTCCCCGGCAGCCGAGCCCTCGTCGAAGAAAAGGTCCCCGGCAGACGAGACCTCGTCGAAGAAAAGGTCCCCGGCAGCCGAGCCCTCGTCGAATATTTTTTCTTCGGCAGCCGAGCCCTCGTCGAAGAAAAGGTCCCCGGCAGCCGAGCCCTCGTCGAAGAAAAGGTCCCCGGCAGCCGAGCCCTCGTCGAAGAAAAGGTCCCCGGCAGCCGAGCCCTCGTCGAAGAAAAGGTCCCCGGCAGCCGAGCCCTCGTCGAAGAAAAGGTCCCCGGCAGCCGAGCCCTCGTCGAAGAAAAGGTCCCCGGCAGCCGAGCCCTCGTCGAATATTTTTTCTTCGGCAGCCGAGCCCTCGTCGAATATTTTTTCTTCGGCAGCCGAGCCCTCGTCGAAGAAAAGGTCCCCGGCAGCCGAGCCCTCGTCGAAGAAAAGGTCCCCGGCATCCGAGCCCTCGTCGAATATTTTTTCTTCGGCAGCCGAGCCCTCGTCAAATATTTTTTCTTCGGCAGCCGAGCCCTCGTCGAAGAAAAGGTCCCCGGCAGCCGAGCCCTCGTCGAAGAAAAGGTCCCCGGCAGCCGAGCCCTCGTCGAAGAAAAGGTCCCCGGCAGCCGAGCCCTCGTCGAAGAAAAGGTCCCCGGCAGCCGAACCCTCGTCGAAGAAAAGGTCCCCGGCAGCCGAGCCCTCGTCGAAGAAAAGGTCCCCGGCAGCCGAGCCCTCGTCGAAGAAAAGGTCCCCGGCAGCCGAGCCCTCGTCGAAGAAAAGGTCCCCGGCAGCCGAGCCCTCGTCGAAGAAAAGGTCCCCGGCAGCCGAGCCCTCGTCGAGGAAAAGGTCCCCGGCAGCCGAGCCCTCGTCGAATATTTTTTCTTCGGCAGCCGAGCCCTCGTGGAATATTTTTTCTTCGGCAGCCGAGCCCTCGTCGAAGAAAAGGTCCCCGGCAGCCGAGCCCTCGTCGAAGAAAAGGTCCCCGGCATCCGAGCCCTCGTCGAATATTTTTTCTTCGGCAGCCGAGCCCTCGTCGAATATTTTTTCTTCGGCAGCCGAGCCCTCGTCGAAGAAAAGGTCCCCGGCAGCCGAGCCCTCGTCGAAGAAAAGGTCCCCGGCAGCCGAGCCCTCGTCGAAGAAAAGGTCCCCGGCAGCCGAGCCCTCGTCGAAGAAAAGGTCCCCGGCAGCCGAGCCCTCGTCGAAGAAAAGGTCCCCGGCAGCCGAGCCCTCGTCGAAGAAAAGGTCCCCGGCAGCCGAGCCCTCGTCGAATATTTTTTCTTCGGCAGCCGAGCCCTCGTCGAAGAAAAGGTCCCCGGCAGCCGAGCCCTCGTCGAAGAAAAGGTCCCCGGCAGCCGAGCCCTCGTCGAAGAAAAGGTCCCCGGCAGCCGAGCCCTCGTCGAAGAAAAGGTCCCCGGCAGCCGAGCCCTCGTCGAAGAAAAGGTCCCCGGCAGCCAAGCCCTCGTCGAATATTTTTTCTTCGGCAGCCGAGCCCTCGTCGAAGAAAAGGTCCCCGGCAGCCGAGCCCTCGTCGAATATTTTTTCTTCGGCAGCCGAGCCCTCGTCGAAGAAAAGGTCCCCGGCAGCCGAGCCCTCGTCGAATATTTTTTCTTCGGCAGCCGAGCCCTCGTCGAAGAAAAGGTCCCCGGCAGCCGAGCCCTCGTCGAAGAAAAGGTCCCCGGCAGCCGAGCCCTCGTCGAAGTAAAGGTCCCCGGCAGCCGAGCCCTCGTCGAAGAAAAGGTCCCCGGCAGCCGAGCCCTCGTCGAAGAAAAGGTCCCCGGCAGCCGAGCCCTCGTCGAAGAAAAGGTCCCCGGCAGCCGAGCCCTCGTCGAAGAAAAGGTCCCCGGCAGCCGAGCCCTCGTCGAAGAAAAGGTCCCCGGCAGCCGAGCCCTCGTCGAAGAAAAGGTCCCCGGCAGCCGAGCCCTCGTCGAAGAAAAGGTCCCCGGCAGCCGAGCCCTCGTCGAATATTTTTTCTTCGGCAGCCGAGCCCTCGTCGAAGAAAAGGTCCCCGGCAGCCGAGCCCTCGTCGAATATTTTTTCTTCGGCAGCCGAGCCCTCGTCGAAGAAAAGGTCCCCGGCAGCCGAGCCCTCGTCGAATATTTTTTCTTCGGCAGCCGAGCCCTCGTCGAAGAAAAGGTCCCCGGCAGCCGAGCCCTCGTCGAAGAAAAGGTCCCCGGCAGCCGAGCCCTCGTCGAAGAAAAGGTCCCCGGCAGCCGAGCCCTCGTCGAAGAAAAGGTCCCCGGCAGCCGAGCCCTCGTCGAATATTTTTTCTTCGGCAGCCGAGCCCTCGTCGAAGAAAAGGTCCCCGGCAGCCGAGCCCTCGTCGAATATTTTTTCTTCGGCAGCCGAGCCCTCGTCGAAGAAAAGGTCCCCGGCAGCCGAGCCCTCGTCGAAGAAAAGGTCCCCGGCAGCCGAGCCCTCGTCGAATATTTTTTCTTCGGCAGCCGAGCCCTCGTCGAATATTTTTTCTTCGGCAGCCGAGCCCTAGTCGAAGAAAAGGTCCCCGGCAGCCGAGCCCTCGTCGAATATTTTTTCTTCGGCAGCCGAGCCCTCGTCGAAGAAAAGGTCCCCGGCAGCCGAGCCCTCGTCGAAGAAAAGGTCCCCGGCAGCCGAGCCCTCGTCGAAGAAAAGGTCCCCGGCAGCCGAGCCCTCGTCGAAGAAAAGGTCCCCGGCAGCCGAGCCCTCGTCGAATATTTTTTCTTCGGCAGCCGAGCCCTCGTCGAAGAAAAGGTCCCCAGCAGCCGAGCCCTCGTCGAATATTTTTTCTTCGGCAGCCGAGCCCTCGTCGAAGAAAAGGTCCCCGGCAGCCGAGCCCTCGTCGAAGAAAAGGTCCCCGGCAGCCGAGCCCTCGTCGAATATTTTTTCTTCGGCAGCCGAGCCCTCGTCGAAGAAAAGGTCCCCGGCAGCCGAGCCCTCGTCGAAGAAAAGGTCCCCGGCAGCCGAGCCCTCGTCGAAGAAAAGGTCCCCGGCAGCCGAGCCCTCGTCGAATATTTTTTCTTCGGCAGCCGAGCCCTCGTCGAAGAAAAGGTCCCCGGCAGCCGAGCCCTCGTCGAAGAAAAGGTCCCCGGCAGCCGAGCCCTCGTCGAAGAAAAGGTCCCCGGCAGCCGAGCCCTCGTCGAATATTTTTTCTTCGGCAGCCGAGCCCTCGTCGAAGAAAAGGTCCCCGGCAGCCGAGCCCTCGTCGAAGAAAAGGTCCCCGGCAGCCGAGCCCTCGTCGAAGAAAAGGTCCCCGGCAGCCGAGCCCTCGTCGAAGAAAAGGTCCCCGGCAGCCGAGCCCTCGTCGAAGAAAAGGTCCCCGGCAGCCGAGCCCTCGTCGAAGAAAAGGTCCCCGGCAGCCGAGCCCTCGTCGAAGAAAAGGTCCCCGGCAGCCGAGCCCTCGTCGAATATTTTTTCTTCGGCAGCCGAGCCCTCGTCGAAGAAAAGGTCCCCGGCAGCCGAGCCCTCGTCGAATATTTTTTCTTCGGCAGCCGAGCCCTCGTCGAAGAAAAGGTCCCCGGCAGCCGAGCCCTCGTCGAATATTTTTTCTTCGGCAGCCGAGCCCTCGTCGAAGAAAAGGTCCCCGGCAGCCGAGCCCTCGTCGAAGAAAAGGTCCCCGGCAGCCGAGCCCTCGTCGAAGAAAAGGTCCCCGGCAGCCGAGCCCTCGTCGAAGAAAAGGTCCCCGGCAGCCGAGCCCTCGTCGAATATTTTTTCTTCGGCAGCCGAGCCCTCGTCGAAGAAAAGGTCCCCGGCAGCCGAGCCCTCGTCGAATATTTTTTCTTCGGCAGCCGAGCCCTCGTCGAAGAAAAGGTCCCCGGCAGCCGAGCCCTCGTCGAAGAAAAGGTCCCCGGCAGCCGAGCCCTCGTCGAATATTTTTTCTTCGGCAGCCGAGCCCTCGTCGAATATTTTTTCTTCGGCAGCCGAGCCCTAGTCGAAGAAAAGGTCCCCGGCAGCCGAGCCCTCGTCGAATATTTTTTCTTCGGCAGCCGAGCCCTCGTCGAAGAAAAGGTCCCCGGCAGCCGAGCCCTCGTCGAAGAAAAGGTCCCCGGCAGCCGAGCCCTCGTCGAAGAAAAGGTCCCCGGCAGCCGAGCCCTCGTCGAAGAAAAGGTCCCCGGCAGCCGAGCCCTCGTCGAATATTTTTTCTTCGGCAGCCGAGCCCTCGTCGAAGAAAAGGTCCCCAGCAGCCGAGCCCTCGTCGAATATTTTTTCTTCGGCAGCCGAGCCCTCGTCGAAGAAAAGGTCCCCGGCAGCCGAGCCCTCGTCGAAGAAAAGGTCCCCGGCAGCCGAGCCCTCGTCGAATATTTTTTCTTCGGCAGCCGAGCCCTCGTCGAAGAAAAGGTCCCCGGCAGCCGAGCCCTCGTCGAAGAAAAGGTCCCCGGCAGCCGAGCCCTCGTCGAAGAAAAGGTCCCCGGCAGCCGAGCCCTCGTCGAATATTTTTTCTTCGGCAGCCGAGCCCTCGTCGAAGAAAAGGTCCCCGGCAGCCGAGCCCTCGTCGAAGAAAAGGTCCCCGGCAGCCGAGCCCTCGTCGAAGAAAAGGTCCCCGGCAGCCGAGCCCTCGTCGAATATTTTTTCTTCGGCAGCCGAGCCCTCGTCGAAGAAAAGGTCCCCGGCAGCCGAGCCCTCGTCGAATATTTTTTCTTCGGCAGCCGAGCCCTCGTCGAAGAAAAGGTCCCCGGCAGCCGAGCCCTCGTCGAAGAAAAGGTCCCCGGCAGCCGAGCCCTCGTCGAATATTTTTTCTTCGGCAGCCGAGCCCTCGTCGAAGAAAAGGTCCCCGGCAGCCGAGCCCTCGTCGAAGAAAAGGTCCCCGGCAGCCGAGCCCTCGTCGAAGAAAAGGTCCCCGGCAGCCGAGCCCTCGTCGAATATTTTTTCTTCGGCAGCCGAGCCCTCGTCGAAGAAAAGGTCCCCGGCAGCCGAGCCCTCGTCGAAGAAAAGGTCCCCGGCAGCCGAGCCCTCGTCGAATATTTTTTCTTCGGCAGCCGAGCCCTCGTCGAAGAAAAGGTCCCCGGCAGCCGAGCCCTCGTCGAATATTTTTTCTTCGGCAGCCGAGCCCTCGTCGAAGAAAAGGTCCCCGGCAGCCGAGCCCTCGTCGAAGAAAAGGTCCCCGGCAGCCGAGCCCTCGTCGAAGAAAAGGTCCCCGGCAGCCGAGCCCTCGTCGAAGAAAAGGTCCCCGGCAGCCGAGCCCTCGTCGAATATTTTTTCTTCAGCAGCCGAGCCCTCGTCGAAGAAAAGGTCCCCGGCAGCCGAGCCCTCGTCGAAGAAAAGGTCCCCGGCAGCCGAGCCCTCGTCGAAGAAAGGTCCCCGGCAGCCGAGCCCTCGTCGAAGAAAAGGTCCCCGGCAGCCGAGCCCTCGTCGAAGAAAAGGTCCCCGGCAGCCGAGCCCTCGTCGAATATTTTTTCTTCGGCAGCCGAGCCCTCGTCGAAGAAAAGGTCCCCGGCAGCCGAGCCCTCGTCGAAGAAAAGGTCCCCGGCAGCCGAGCCCTCGTCGAAGAAAAGGTCCCCGGCAGCCGAGCCCTCGTCGAATATTCTTTCTTCGGCAGCCGAGCCCTCGTCGAAGAAAAGGTCCCCGGCAGCCGAGCCCTCGTCGAAGAAAAGGTCCCCGGCAGCCGAGCCCTCGTCGAAGAAAAGGTCCCCGGCAGCCGAGCCCTCGTCGAATATTTTTTCTTCGGCAGCCGAGCCCTCGTCGAAGAAAAGGTCCCCGGCAGCCGAGCCCTCGTCGAATAATTTTTCTTCGGCAGCCGAGCCCTCGTCGAAGAAAAGGTCCCCGGCAGCCGAGCCCTCGTCGAATATTTTTTCTTCGGCAGCCGAGCCCTCGTCGAAGAAAAGGTCCCCGGCAGCCGAGCCCTCGTCGAAGAAAAGGTCCCCGGCAGCCGAGCCCTCGTCGAAGAAAAGGTCCCCGGCAGCCGAGCCCTCGTCGAAGAAAAGGTCCCCGGCAGCCGAGCCCTCGTCGAATATTTTTTCTTCGGCAGCCGAGCCCTCGTCGAAGAAAAGGTCCCCGGCAGCCGAGCCCTCGTCGAAGAAAAGGTCCCCGGCAGCCGAGCCCTCGTCGAAGAAAAGGTCCCCCGGCAGCCGAGCCCTCGTCGAAGAAAAGGTCCCCGGCAGCCGAGCCCTCGTCGAAGAAAAGGTCCCCGGCAGCCGAGCCCTCGTCGAAGAAAAGGTCCCCGGCAGCCGAGCCCTCGTCGAAGAAAAGGTCCCCGGCAGCCGAGCCCTCGTCGAATATTTTTTTTTCGGCAGCTGAGCCCTCGTTGAATATTTTTTTTCGGCAGCCGAGCCCTCGTCGAAGAAAAGGTCCCCGGCAGCCGAGCCCTCGTCGAAGAAAAGGTCCCCGGCAGCCGAGCCCTCGTCGAAGAAAAGGTCCCCGGCAGCCGAGCCCTCGTCGAAGAAAAGGTCCCCGGCAGCCGAGCCCTCGTCGAAGAAAAGGTCCCCGGCAGCCGAGCCCTCGTCGAAGAAAAGGTCCCCGGCAGCCGAGCCCTCGTCGAATATTTTTTCTTCGGCAGCCGAGCCCTCGTCGAAGAAAAGGTCCCCGGCAGCCGAGCCCTCGTCGAAGAAAAGGTCCCCGGCATCCGAGCCCTCGTCGAATATTTTTTCTTCGGCAGCCGAGCCCTCGTCGAATATTTTTTCTTCGGCAGCCGAGCCCTCGTCGAAGAAAAGGTCCCCGGCAGCCGAGCCCTCGTCGAAGAAAAGGTCCCCGGCAGCCGAGCCCTCGTCGAAGAAAAGGTCCCCGGCAGCCGAGCCCTCGTCGAAGAAAAGGTCCCCGGCAGCCGAGCCCTCGTCGAAGAAAAGGTCCCCGGCAGCCGAGCCCTCGTCGAAGAAAAGGTCCCCGGCAGCCGAGACCTCGTCGAAGAAAAGGTCCCCGGCAGCCGAGCCCTCGTCGAAGAAAAGGTCCCCGGCAGCCGAGCCCTCGTCGAAGAAAAGGTCCCCGGCAGCCGAGCCCTCGTCGAATATTTTTTCTTCGGCAGCCGAGCCCTCGTCGAAGAAAAGGTCCCCGGCAGCCGAGCCCTCGTCGAAGAAAAGGTCCCCGGCAGCCGAGCCCTCGTCGAAGAAAAGGTCCCCGGCAGCCGAGCCCTCGTCGAAGAAAAGGTCCCCGGCAGCCGAGCCCTCGTCGAAGAAAAGGTCCCCGGCAGCCGAGCCCTCGTCGAAGAAAAGGTCCCCGGCAGCCGAGCCTCGTCGAAGAAAAGGTCCCCGGCAGCCGAGCCCTCGTCGAAGAAAAGGTCCCCGGCAGCCGAGCCCTCGTCGAAGAAAAGGTCCCCGGCAGCCGAGCCCTCGTCGAAGAAAAGGTCCCCGGCAGCCGAGCCCTCGTCGAAGAAAAGGTCCCCGGCAGCCGAGCCCTCGTCGAATATTTTTTCTTCGGCAGCCGAGCCCTCGTCGAAGAAAAGGTCCCCGGCAGCCGAGCCCTCGTCGAATATTTTTTCTTCGGCAGCCGAGCCCTCGTCGAAGAAAAGGTCCCCGGCAGCCGAGCCCTCGTCGAAGAAAAGGTCCCCGGCAGCCGAGCCCTCGTCGAAGAAAAGGTCCCCGGCAGCCGAGCCCTCGTCGAAGAAAAGGTCCCCGGCAGCCGAGCCCTCGTCGAAGAAAAGGTCCCCGGCAGCCGAGCCCTCGTCGAAGAAAAGGTCCCCGGCAGCCGAGCCCTCGTCGAAGAAAAGGTCCCCGGCAGCCGAGCCCTCGTCGAATATTTTTTCTTCGGCAGCCGAGCCCTCGTCGAAGAAAAGGTCCCCGGCAGCCGAGCCCTCGTCGAATATTTTTTCTTCGGCAGCCGAGCCCTCGTCGAAGAAAAGGTCCCCGGCAGCCGAGCCCTCGTCGAAGAAAAGGTCCCCGGCAGCCGAGCCCTCGTCGAAGAAAAGGTCCCCGGCAGCCGAGCCCTCGTCGAATATTTTTTCTTCGGCAGCCGAGCCCTCGTCGAAGAAAAGGTCCCCGGCAGCCGAGCCCTCGTCGAATATTTTTTCTTCGGCAGCCGAGCCCTCGTCGAATATTTTTTCTTCGGCAGCCGAGCCCTCGTCGAAGAAAAGGTCCCCGGCAGCCGAGCCCTCGTCGAAGAAAAGGTCCCCGGCAGCCGAGCCCTCGTCGAATATTTTTTCTTCGGCAGCCGAGACCTCGTCGAATATTTTTTCTTCGGCAGCCGAGCCCTAGTCGAAGAAAAGGTCCCCGGCAGCCGAGCCCTCGTCGAATATTTTTTCTTCGGCAGCCGAGCCCTCGTCGAAGAAAAGGTCCCCGGCAGCCGAGCCCTCGTCGAAGAAAAGGTCCCCGGCAGCCGAGCCCTCGTCGAAGAAAAGGTCCCCGGCAGCCGAGCCCTCGTCTAATATTTTTTCTTCGGCAGCCGAGCCCTCGTCGAAGAAAAGGTCCCCGGCAGCCGAGCCCTCGTCGAATATTTTTTCTTCGGCAGCCGAGCCCTCGTCGAAGAAAAGGTCCCCGGCAGCCGAGCCCTCGTCGAAGAAAAGGTCCCCGGCAGCCGAGCCCTCGTCGAATATTTTTTCTTCGGCAGCCGAGCCCTCGTCGAAGAAAAGGTCCCCGGCAGCCGAGCCCTCGTCGAAGAAAAGGTCCCCGGCAGCCGAGCCCTCGTCGAAGAAAAGGTCCCCGGCAGCCGAGCCCCTCGTCGAATATTTTTTCTTCGGCAGCCGAGCCCTCGTCGAAGAAAAGGTCCCCGGCAGCCGAGCCCTCGTCGAAGAAAAGGTCCCCGGCAGCCGAGCCCTCGTCGAAGAAAAGGTCCCCGGCAGCCGAGCCCTCGTCGAATATTTTTTCTTCGGCAGCCGAGCCCTCGTCGAAGAAAAGGTCCCCGGCAGCCGAGCCCTCGTCGAAGAAAAGGTCCCCGGCAGCCGAGCCCTCGTCGAAGAAAAGGTCCCCGGCAGCCGAGCCCTCGTCGAAGAAAAGGTCCCCGGCAGCCGAGCCCTCGTCGAATATTTTTTCTTCGGCAGCCGAGCCCTCGTCGAAGAAAAGGTCCCCGGCAGCCGAGCCCTCGTCGAATATTTTTTCTTCGGCAGCCGAGCCCTCGTCGAAGAAAAGGTCCCCGGCAGCCGAGCCCTCGTCGAAGAAAAGGTCCCCGGCAGCCGAGCCCTCGTCGAAGAAAAGGTCCCCGGCAGCCGAGCCCTCGTCGAAGAAAAGGTCCCCGGCAGCCGAGCCCTCGTCGAATATTTTTTCTTCGGCAGCCGAGCCCTCGTCGAAGAAAAGGTCCCCGGCAGCCGAGCCCTCGTCGAAGAAAAGGTCCCCGGCAGCCGAGCCCTCGTCGAAGAAAAGGTCCCCGGCAGCCGAGCCCTCGTCGAATATTCTTTCTTCGGCAGCCGAGCCCTCGTCGAAGAAAAGGTCCCCGGCAGCCGAGCCCTCGTCGAAGAAAAGGTCCCCGGCAGCCGAGCCCTCGTCGAAGAAAAGGTCCCCGGCAGCCGAGCCCTCGTCGAAGAAAAGGTCCCCGGCAGCCGAGCCCTCGTCGAAGAAAAGGTCCCCGGCAGCCGAGCCCTCGTCGAATATTTTTTCTTCGGCAGCCGAGCCCTCGTCGAAGAAAAGGTCCCCGGCAGCCGAGCCCTCGTCGAATAATTTTTCTTCGGCAGCCGAGCCCTCGTCGAAGAAAAGGTCCCCGGCAGCCGAGCCCTCGTCGAATAATTTTTCTTCGGCAGCCGAGCCCTCGTCGAAGAAAAGGTCCCCGGCAGCCGAGCCCTCGTCGAAGAAAAGGTCCCCGGCAGCCGAGCCCTCGTCGAAGAAAAGGTCCCCGGCAGCCGAGCCCTCGTCGAAGAAAAGGTCCCCGGCAGCCGAGCCCTCGTCGAAGAAAAGGTCCCCGGCAGCCGAGCCCTCGTCGAAGAAAAGGTCCCCGGCAGCCGAGCCCTCGTCGAATATTTTTTCTTCGGCAGCCGAGCCCTCGTCGAATATTTTTTCTTCGGCAGCCGAGCCCTCGTCGAAGAAAAGGTCCCCGGCAGCCGAGCCCTCGTCGAAGAAAAGGTCCCCGGCAGCCGAGCCCTCGTCGAATATTTTTTCTTCGGCAGCCGAGCCCTCGTCGAATATTTTTTCTTCGGCAGCCGAGCCCTCGTCGAAGAGCAGCCGAGCCCTCGTCGAAGAAAAGGTCCCCGGCAGCCGAGCCCTCGTCGAAGAAAAGGTCCCCGGCAGCCGAGCCCTCGTCGAAGAAAAGGTCCCCGGCAGCCGAGCCCTCGTCGAAGAAAAGGTCCCCGGCAGCCGAGCCCTCGTCGAAGAAAAGGTCCCCGGCAGCCGAGACCTCGTCGAAGAAAAGGTCCCCGGCAGCCGAGCCCTCGTCGAAGAAAAGGTCCCCGGCAGCCGAGCCCTCGTCGAAGAAAAGGTCCCCGGCAGCCGAGCCCTCGTCGAATATTTTTTCTTCGGCAGCCGAGCCCTCGTCGAAGAAAAGGTCCCCGGCAGCCGAGCCCTCGTCGAAGAAAAGGTCCCCGGCAGCCGAGCCCTCGTCGAAGAAAAGGTCCCCGGCAGCCGAGCCCTCGTCGAAGAAAAGGTCCCCGGCAGCCGAGCCCTCGTCGAAGAAAAGGTCCCCGGCAGCCGAGCCCTCGTCGAAGAAAAGGTCCCCGGCAGCCGAGCCCTCGTCGAAGAAAAGGTCCCCGGCAGCCGAGCCCTCGTCGAAGAAAAGGTCCCCGGCAGCCGAGCCCTCGTCGAAGAAAAGGTCCCCGGCAGCCGAGCCCTCGTCGAAGAAAAGGTCCCGGCAGCCGAGCCCTCGTCGAAGAAAAGGTCCCCGGCAGCCGAGCCCTCGTCGAATATTTTTTCTTCGGCAGCCGAGCCCTCGTCGAAGAAAAGGTCCCCGGCAGCCGAGCCCTCGTCGAATATTTTTTCTTCGGCAGCCGAGCCCTCGTCGAAGAAAAGGTCCCCGGCAGCCGAGCCCTCGTCGAAGAAAAGGTCCCCGGCAGCCGAGCCCTCGTCGAAGAAAAGGTCCCCGGCAGCCGAGCCCTCGTCGAAGAAAGGTCCCCGGCAGCCGAGCCCTCGTCGAAGAAAAGGTCCCCGGCAGCCGAGCCCTCGTCGAAGAAAAGGTCCCCGGCAGCCGAGCCCTCGTCGAAGAAAAGGTCCCCGCAGCCGAGCCCTCGTCGAATATTTTTTCTTCGGCAGCCGAGCCCTCGTCGAAGAAAAGGTCCCCGGCAGCCGAGCCCTCGTCGAATATTTTTTCTTCGGCAGCCGAGCCCTCGTCGAAGAAAAGGTCCCCGGCAGCCGAGCCCTCGTCGAAGAAAGGTCCCCGGCAGCCGAGCCCTCGTCGAAGAAAAGGTCCCCGGCAGCCGAGCCCTCGTCGAATATTTTTTTTTCGGCAGCGAGCCCTCGTCGAAGAAAAGGTCCCCGGCAGCCGAGCCTCGTCGAATATTTTTTCTTCGGCAGCCGAGCCCTCTCGTCGAATATTTTTTCTTCGGCAGCCGAGCCCTCGTCGAAGAAAAGGTCCCCGGCAGCCGAGCCCTCGTCGAAGAAAAGGTCCCCGGCAGCCGAGCCCTCGTCGAATATTTTTCTTCGGCAGCCGAGACCTCGTCGAATATTTTTTCTTCGGCAGCCGAGCCCTAGTCGAAGAAAAGGTCCCCGGCAGCCGAGCCCTCGTCGAATATTTTTTCTTCGGCAGCCGAGCCCTCGTCGAAGAAAAGGTCCCCGGCAGCCGAGCCCTCGTCGAAGAAAAGGTCCCCGGCAGCCGAGCCCTCGTCGAAGAAAAGGTCCCCGGCAGCCGAGCCCTCGTCTAATATTTTTTCTTCGGCAGCCGAGCCCTCGTCGAAGAAAAGGTCCCCGGCAGCCGAGCCCTCGTCGAATATTTTTTCTTCGGCAGCCGAGCCCTCGTCGAAGAAAAGGTCCCCGGCAGCCGAGCCCTCGTCGAAGAAAAGGTCCCCGGCAGCCGAGCCCTCGTCGAATATTTTTTCTTCGGCAGCCGAGCCCTCGTCGAAGAAAAGGTCCCCGGCAGCCGAGCCCTCGTCGAAGAAAAGGTCCCCGGCAGCCGAGCCCTCGTCGAAGAAAAGGTCCCCGGCAGCCGAGCCCTCGTCGAATATTTTTTCTTCGGCAGCCGAGCCCTCGTCGAAGAAAAGGTCCCCGGCAGCCGAGCCCTCGTCGAAGAAAAGGTCCCCGGCAGCCGAGCCCTCGTCGAAGAAAAGGTCCCCGGCAGCCGAGCCCTCATCGAATATTTTTTCTTCGGCAGCCGAGCCCTCGTCGAAGAAAAGGTCCCCGGCAGCCGAGCCCTCGTCGAAGAAAAGGTCCCCGGCAGCCGAGCCCTCGTCGAAGAAAAGGTCCCCGGCAGCCGAGCCCTCGTCGAAGAAAAGGTCCCCGGCAGCCGAGCCCTCGTCGAATATTTTTTCTTCGGCAGCCGAGCCCTCGTCGAAGAAAAGGTCCCCGGCAGCCGAGCCCTCGTCGAATATTTTTTCTTCGGCAGCCGAGCCCTCGTCGAAGAAAAGGTCCCCGGCAGCCGAGCCCTCGTCGAAGAAAAGGTCCCCGGCAGCCGAGCCCTCGTCGAAGAAAAGGTCCCCGGCAGCCGAGCCCTCGTCGAAGAAAAGGTCCCCGGCAGCCGAGCCCTCGTCGAATATTTTTTCTTCGGCAGCCGAGCCCTCGTCGAAGAAAAGGTCCCCGGCAGCCGAGCCCTCGTCGAAGAAAAGGTCCCCGGCAGCCGAGCCCTCGTCGAAGAAAAGGTCCCCGGCAGCCGAGCCCTCGTCGAATATTCTTTCTTCGGCAGCCGAGCCCTCGTCGAAGAAAAGGTCCCCGGCAGCCGAGCCCTCGTCGAAGAAAAGGTCCCCGGCAGCCGAGCCCTCGTCGAAGAAAAGGTCCCCGGCAGCCGAGCCCTCGTCGAAGAAAAGGTCCCCGGCAGCCGAGCCCTCGTCGAAGAAAAGGTCCCCGGCAGCCGAGCCCTCGTCGAATATTTTTTCTTCGGCAGCCGAGCCCTCGTCGAAGAAAAGGTCCCCGGCAGCCGAGCCCTCGTCGAATAATTTTTCTTCGGCAGCCGAGCCCTCGTCGAAGAAAAGGTCCCCGGCAGCCGAGCCCTCGTCGAATAATTTTTCTTCGGCAGCCGAGCCCTCGTCGAAGAAAAGGTCCCCGGCAGCCGAGCCCTCGTCGAAGAAAAGGTCCCCGGCAGCCGAGCCCTCGTCGAAGAAAAGGTCCCCGGCAGCCGAGCCCTCGTCGAAGAAAAGGTCCCCGGCAGCCGAGCCCTCGTCGAAGAAAAGGTCCCCGGCAGCCGAGCCCTCGTCGAAGAAAAGGTCCCCGGCAGCCGAGCCCTCGTCGAATATTTTTTCTTCGGCAGCCGAGCCCTCGTCGAATATTTTTTCTTCGGCAGCCGAGCCCTCGTCGAAGAAAAGGTCCCCGGCAGCCGAGCCCTCGTCGAAGAAAAGGTCCCCGGCAGCCGAGCCCTCGTCGAAGAAAAGGTCCCCGGCAGCCGAGCCCTCGTCGAAGAAAAGGTCCCCGGCAGCCGAGCCCTCGTCGAATATTTTTTTTTCGGCAACCGAGCCCTCGTCGAAGAAAAGGTCCCCGGCAGCCGAGCCCTCGTCGAAGAAAAGGTCCCCGGCAGCCGAGCCCTCGTCGAAGAAAAGGTCCCCGGCAGCCGAGCCCTCGTCGAATATTTTTTCTTCGGCAGCCGAGCCCTCGTCGAAGAAAAGGTCCCCGGCAGCCGAGCCCTCGTCGAAGAAAAGGTCCCCGGCAGCCGAGCCCTCGTCGAAGAAAAGGTCCCCGGCAGCCGAGCCCTCGTCGAAGAAAAGGTCCCCGGCAGCCGAGCCCTCGTCGAAGAAAAGGTCCCCGGCAGCCGAGCCCTCGTCGAATATTTTTTCTTCGGCAGCCGAGCCCTCGTCGAAGAAAAGGTCCCCGGCAGCCGAGCCCTCGTCGAATAATTTTTCTTCGGCAGCCGAGCCCTCGTCGAAGAAAAGGTCCCCGGCAGCCGAGCCCTCGTCGAATAATTTTTCTTCGGCAGCCGAGCCCTCGTCGAAGAAAAGGTCCCCGGCAGCCGAGCCCTCGTCGAATAATTTTTCTTCGGCAGCCGAGCCCTCGTCGAAGAAAAGGTCCCCGGCAGCCGAGCCCTCGTCGAATAATTTTTCTTCGGCAGCCGAGCCCTCGTCGAAGAAAAGGTCCCCGGCAGCCGAGCCCTCGTCGAATAATTTTTCTTCGGCAGCCGAGCCCTCGTCGAAGAAAAGGTCCCCGGCAGCCGAGCCCTCGTCGAAGAAAAGGTCCCCGGCAGCCGAGCCCTCGTCGAAGAAAAGGTCCCCGGCAGCCGAGCCCTCGTCGAAGAAAAGGTCCCCGGCAGCCGAGCCCTCGTCGAAGAAAAGGTCCCCGGCAGCCGAGCCCTCGTCGAAGAAAAGGTCCCCGGCAGCCGAGCCCTCGTCGAAGAAAAGGTCCCCGGCAGCCGAGCCCTCGTCGAATATTTTTTTTTCGGCAGCCGAGCCCTCGTCGAATATTTTTTTTTCGGCAGCCGAGCCCTCGTCGAAGAAAAGGTCCCCGGCAGCCGAGCCCTCGTCGAAGAAAAGGTCCCCGGCAGCCGAGCCCTCGTCGAAGAAAAGGTCCCCGGCAGCCGAGCCCTCGTCGAATATTTTTTCTTCGGCAGCCGAGCCCTCGTCGAAGAAAAGGTCCCCGGCAGCCGAGCCCTCGTCGAAGAAAAGGACCCCGGCAGCCGAGCCCTCGTCGAAGAAAAGGTCCCTGGCAGCCGAGCCCTCGTCGAAGAAAAGGGTCCCCGGCAGCCGAGCCCTCGTCGAAGAAAAGGTCCCCGGCAGCCGAGCCCTCGTCGAATATTTTTTTTTTCGGCAGCCGAGCCCTCGTCGAAGAAAAGGTCCCCGGCAGCCGAGCCCTCGTCGAAGAAAAGGTCCCCGGCAGCCGAGCCCTCGTCGAAGAAAAGGTCCCCGGCAGCCGAGCCCTCGTCGAAGAAAAGGTCCCCGGCAGCCGAGCCCCTCGTCGAATATTTTTTCTCGGCAGCCGAGCCCTCGTCGAAGAAAAGGTCCCCGGCAGCGAGCCCTCGTCGAAGAAAAGGTCCCCGGCAGCCGAGCCCTCGTCGAAGAAAAGGTCCCCGGCAGCCGAGCCCTCGTCGAAGAAAGGTCCCCGGCAGCCGAGCCCTCGTCGAAGAAAAGGTCCGGCAGCCGAGCCCTCGTCGAAGAAAAGGTCCCCGGCAGCCGAGCCCTCGTCGAATATTTTTCTTCGGCAGCCGAGCCCTCGTCGAAGAAAAGGTCCCGCAGCCGAGCCCTCGTCGAGATATTTTTTCTTCGGCAGCCGAGCCCTCGTCGAAGAAAAGGTCCCCGGCAGCCGAGCCCTCGTCGAAGAAAAGGTCCCCGGCAGCCGAGCCCTCGTCGAAGAAAAGGTCCCCGGCAGCCGAGCCCTCGTCGAATATTTTTTCTTCGGCAGCCGAGCCCTCGTCGAATATTTTTTCTTCGGCAGCCGAGCCCTCGTCGAAGAAAAGGTCCCCGGCAGCCGAGCCCTCGTCGAAGAAAAGGTCCCCGGCAGCCGAGCCCTCGTCGAAGAAAAGGTCCCCGGCAGCCGAGCCCTCGTCGAAGAAAAGGTCCCCGGCAGCCGAGCCCTCGTCGAAGAAAAGGTCCCCGGCAGCCGAGCCCTCGTCGAAGAAAAGGTCCCCGGCAGCCGAGCCCTCGTCGAAGAAAAGGTCCCCGGCAGCCGAGCCCTCGTCGAATATTTTTTCTTCGGCAGCCGAGCCCTCGTCGAAGAAAAGGTCCCCGGCAGCCGAGCCCTCGTCGAATATTTTTTCTTCGGCAGCCGAGCCCTCGTCGAAGAAAAGGTCCCCGGCAGCCGAGCCCTCGTCGAATAATTTTTCTTCGGCAGCCGAGCCCTCGTCGAAGAAAAGGTCCCCGGCAGCCGAGCCCTCGTCGAAGAAAAGGTCCCCGGCAGCCGAGCCCTCGTCGAAGAAAAGGTCCCCGGCAGCCGAGCCCTCGTCGAAGAAAAGGTCCCCGGCAGCCGAGCCCTCGTCGAAGAAAAGGTCCCCGGCAGCCGAGCCCTCGTCGAAGAAAAGGTCCCCGGCAGCCGAGCCCTCGTCGAAGAAAAGGTCCCCGGCAGCCGAGCCCTCGTCGAATATTTTTTTTTCGGCAGCCGAGCCCTCGTCGAATATTTTTTTTTCGGCAGCCGAGCCCTCGTCGAAGAAAAGGTCCCCGGCAGCCGAGCCCTCGTCGAAGAAAAGGTCCCCGGCAGCCGAGCCCTCGTCGAAGAAAAGGTCCCCGGCAGCCGAGCCCTCGTCGAATATTTTTTCTTCGGCAGCCGAGCCCTCGTCGAAGAAAAGGTCCCCGGCAGCCGAGCCCTCGTCGAAGAAAAGGACCCCGGCAGCCGAGCCCTCGTCGAAGAAAAGGTCCCTGGCAGCCGAGCCCTCGTCGAAGAAAAGGTCCCCGGCAGCCGAGCCCTCGTCGAAGAAAAGGTCCCCGGCAGCCGAGCCCTCGTCGAATATTTTTTTTTCGGCAGCCGAGCCCTCGTCGAAGAAAAGGTCCCCGGCAGCCGAGCCCTCGTCGAAGAAAAGGTCCCCGGCAGCCGAGCCCTCGTCGAAGAAAAGGTCCCCGGCAGCCGAGCCCTCGTCGAAGAAAAGGTCCCCGGCAGCCGAGCCCTCGTCGAATATTTTTTCTTCGGCAGCCGAGCCCTCGTCGAAGAAAAGGTCCCCGGCAGCCGAGCCCTCGTCGAAGAAAAGGTCCCCGGCAGCCGAGCCCTCGTCGAAGAAAAGGTCCCCGGCAGCCGAGCCCTCGTCGAAGAAAAGGTCCCCGGCAGCCGAGCCCTCGTCGAAGAAAAGGTCCCCGGCAGCCGAGCCCTCGTCGAAGAAAAGGTCCCCGGCAGCCGAGCCCTCGTCGAATATTTTTTCTTCGGCAGCCGAGCCCTCGTCGAAGAAAAGGTCCCCGGCAGCCGAGCCCTCGTCGAATATTTTTTCTTCGGCAGCCGAGCCCTCGTCGAAGAAAAGGTCCCCGGCAGCCGAGCCCTCGTCGAAGAAAAGGTCCCCGGCAGCCGAGCCCTCGTCGAAGAAAAGGTCCCCGGCAGCCGAGCCCTCGTCGAATATTTTTTCTTCGGCAGCCGAGCCCTCGTCGAATATTTTTTCTTCGGCAGCCGAGCCCTCGTCGAAGAAAAGGTCCCCGGCAGCCGAGCCCTCGTCGAAGAAAAGGTCCCCGGCAGCCGAGCCCTCGTCGAAGAAAAGGTCCCCGGCAGCCGAGCCCTCGTCGAAGAAAAGGTCCCCGGCAGCCGAGCCCTCGTCGAAGAAAAGGTCCCCGGCAGCCGAGCCCTCGTCGAAGAAAAGGTCCCCGGCAGCCGAGCCCTCGTCGAAGAAAAGGTCCCCGGCAGCCGAGCCCTCGTCGAATATTTTTTCTTCGGCAGCCGAGCCCTCGTCGAAGAAAAGGTCCCCGGCAGCCGAGCCCTCGTCGAATATTTTTTCTTCGGCAGCCGAGCCCTCGTCGAAGAAAAGGTCCCCGGCAGCCGAGCCCTCGTCGAAGAAAAGGTCCCCGGCAGCCGAGCCCTCGTCGAAGAAAAGGTCCCCGGCAGCCGAGCCCTCGTCGAAGAAAAGGTCCCCGGCAGCCGAGCCCTCGTCGAAGAAAAGGTCCCCGGCAACCGAGCCCTCGTCGAATATTTTTTCTTCGGCAGCCGAGCCCTCGTCGAAGAAAAGGTCCCCGGCAGCCGAGCCCTCGTCGAAGAAAAGGTCCCCGGCAGCCGAGCCCTCGTCGAAGAAAAGGTCCCCGGCAGCCGAGCCCTCGTCGAAGAAAAGGTCCCCGGCAGCCGAGCCCTCGTCGAAGAAAAGGTCCCCGGCAGCCGAGCCCTCGTCGAAGAAAAGGTCCCCGGCAGCCGAGCCCTCGTCGAAGAAAAGGTCCCCGGCAGCCGAGCCCTCGTCGAATATTTTTTCTTCGGCAGCCGAGCCCTCGTCGAAGAAAAGGTCCCCGGCAGCCGAGCCCTCGTCGAATAATTTTTCTTCGGCAGCCGAGCCCTCGTCGAAGAAAAGGTCCCCGGCAGCCGAGCCCTCGTCGAATAATTTTTCTTCGGCAGCCGAGCCCTCGTCGAAGAAAAGGTCCCCGGCAGCCGAGCCCTCGTCGAATAATTTTTCTTCGGCAGCCGAGCCCTCGTCGAAGAAAAGGTCCCCGGCAGCCGAGCCCTCGTCGAATAATTTTTCTTCGGCAGCCGAGCCCTCGTCGAAGAAAAGGTCCCCGGCAGCCGAGCCCTCGTCGAATAATTTTTCTTCGGCAGCCGAGCCCTCGTCGAAGAAAAGGTCCCCGGCAGCCGAGCCCTCGTCGAAGAAAAGGTCCCCGGCAGCCGAGCCCTCGTCGAAGAAAAGGTCCCCGGCAGCCGAGCCCTCGTCGAAGAAAAGGTCCCTGGCAGCCGAGCCCTCGTCGAAGAAAAGGTCCCCGGCAGCCGAGCCCTCGTCGAAGAAAAGGTCCCCGGCAGCCGAGCCCTCGTCGAATATTTTTTTTTCGGCAGCCGAGCCCTCGTCGAATATTTTTTTTTCGGCAGCCGAGCCCTCGTCGAAGAAAAGGTCCCCGGCAGCCGAGCCCTCGTCGAAGAAAAGGTCCCCGGCAGCTGAGCCCTCGTCGAAGAAAAGGTCCCCGGCAGCCGAGCCCTCGTCGAATATTTTTTCTTCGGCAGCCGAGCCCTCGTCGAAGAAAAGGTCCCCGGCAGCCGAGCCCTCGTCGAAGAAAAGGTCCCCGGCAGCCGAGCCCTCGTCGAAGAAAAGGTCCCTGGCAGCCGAGCCCTCGTCGAAGAAAAGGTCCCCGGCAGCCGAGCCCTCGTCGAAGAAAAGGTCCCCGGCAGCCGAGCCCTCGTCGAAGAAAAGGTCCCCGGCAGCCGAGCCCTCGTCGAATATTTTTTTTTCGGCAGCCGAGCCCTCGTCGAAGAAAAGGTCCCCGGCAGCCGAGCCCTCGTCGAAGAAAAGGTCCCCGGCAGCCGAGCCCTCGTCGAAGAAAAGGTCCCCGGCAGCCGAGCCCTCGTCGAAGAAAAGGTCCCCGGCAGCCGAGCCCTCGTCGAATATTTTTTCTTCGGCAGCCGAGCCCTCGTCGAAGAAAAGGTCCCCGGCAGCCGAGCCCTCGTCGAAGAAAAGGTCCCCGGCAGCCGAGCCCTCGTCGAAGAAAAGGTCCCCGGCAGCCGAGCCCTCGTCGAAGAAAAGGTCCCCGGCAGCCGAGCCCTCGTCGAAGAAAAGGTCCCCGGCAGCCGAGCCCTCGTCGAAGAAAAGGTCCCCGGCAGCCGAGCCCTCGTCGAATATTTTTTCTTCGGCAGCCGAGCCCTCGTCGAAGAAAAGGTCCCCGGCAGCCGAGCCCTCGTCGAATATTTTTTCTTCGGCAGCCGAGCCCTCGTCGAAGAAAAGGTCCCCGGCAGCCGAGCCCTCGTCGAAGAAAAGGTCCCCGGCAGCCGAGCCCTCGTCGAAGAAAAGGTCCCCGGCAGCCGAGCCCTCGTCGAATATTTTTTCTTCGGCAGCCGAGCCCTCGTCGAATATTTTTTCTTCGGCAGCCGAGCCCTCGTCGAAGAAAAGGTCCCCGGCAGCCGAGCCCTCGTCGAAGAAAAGGTCCCCGGCAGCCGAGCCCTCGTCGAAGAAAAGGTCCCCGGCAGCCGAGCCCTCGTCGAAGAAAAGGTCCCCGGCAGCCGAGCCCTCGTCGAAGAAAAGGTCCCCGGCAGCCGAGCCCTCGTCGAAGAAAAGGTCCCCGGCAGCCGAGCCCTCGTCGAATATTTTTTCTTCGGCAGCCGAGCCCTCGTCGAAGAAAAGGTCCCCGGCAGCCGAGCCCTCGTCGAATATTTTTTCTTCGGCAGCCGAGCCCTCGTCGAAGAAAAGGTCCCCGGCAGCCGAGCCCTCGTCGAAGAAAAGGTCCCCGGCAGCCGAGCCCTCGTCGAAGAAAAGGTCCCCGGCAGCCGAGCCCTCGTCGAAGAAAAGGTCCCCGGCAACCGAGCCCTCGTCGAATATTTTTTCTTCGGCAGCCGAGCCCTCGTCGAAGAAAAGGTCCCCGGCAGCCGAGCCCTCGTCGAAGAAAAGGTCCCCGGCAGCCGAGCCCTCGTCGAAGAAAAGGTCCCCGGCAGCCGAGCCCTCGTCGAAGAAAAGGTCCCCGGCAGCCGAGCCCTCGTCGAAGAAAAGGTCCCCGGCAGCCGAGCCCTCGTCGAAGAAAAGGTCCCCGGCAGCCGAGCCCTCGTCGAAGAAAAGGTCCCCGGCAGCCGAGCCCTCGTCGAATATTTTTTCTTCGGCAGCCGAGCCCTCGTCGAAGAAAAGGTCCCCGGCAGCCGAGCCCTCGTCGAAGAAAAGGTCCCCGGCAGCCGAGCCCTCGTCGAAGAAAAGGTCCCCGGCAGCCGAGCCCTCGTCGAAGAAAAGGTCCCCGGCAGCCGAGCCCTCGTCGAAGAAAAGGTCCCCGGCAGCCGAGCCCTCGTCGAAGAAAAGGTCCCCGGCAGCCGAGCCCTCGTCGAATATTTTTTCTTCGGCAGCCGAGCCCTCGTCGAAGAAAAGGTCCCCGGCAGCCGAGCCCTCGTCGAAGAAAAGGTCCCCGGCAGCCGAGCCCTCGTCGAAGAAAAGGTCCCCGGCAGCCGAGCCCTCGTCGAAGAAAAGGTCCCCGGCAGCCGAGCCCTCGTCGAATATTTTTTCTTCGGCAGCCGAGCCCTCGTCGAAGAAAAGGTCCCCGGCAGCCGAGCCCTCGTCGAAGAAAAGGTCCCCGGCAGCCGAGCCCTCGTCGAATATTTTTTCTTCGGCAGCCAAGCCCTCGTCGAAGAAAAGGTCCCCGGCAGCCGAGCCCTCGTCGAAGAAAGGTCCCCGGCAGCCGAGCCCTCGTCGAATATTTTTTCTTCGGCAGCCGAGCCCTCGTCGAAGAAAAGGTCCCCGGCAGCCGAGCCCTCGTGGAAGAAAAGGTCCCGGCAGCCGAGCCCTCGTCGAAGAAAAGGTCCCCGGCAGCCGAGCCCTCGTCGAATATTTTTTCTTTGGCAGCCGAGCCCTCGTCGAAGAAAAGGTCCCCGGCAGCCGAGCCCTCGTCGAAGAAAAGGTCCCCGGCAGCCGACCTCGTCGAATATTTTTTCTTCGGCAGCCGAGCCCTCGTCGAAGAAAAGGTCCCCGGCAGCCGAGCCCTCGTCGAAGAAAAGGTCCCCGGCAGCCGAGCCCTCGTCGAATATTTTTTCTTCGGCAGCCGAGCCCTCGTCGAAGAAAAGGTCCCCGGCAGCCGAGCCCTCGTCGAAGAAAAGGTCCCCGGCAGCCGAGCCCTCGTCGAAGAAAAGGTCCCCGGCAGCCGAGCCCTTGTCGAAGAAAAGGTCCCCGGCAGCCGAGCCCTCGTCGAATATTTTTTCTTCGGCAGCCGAGCCCTCGTCGAAGAAAAGGTCCCCGGCAGCCGAGCCCTCGTCGAAGAAAAGGTCCCCGGCAGCCGAGCCCTCGTCGAATATTTTTTCTTCGGCAGCCGAGCCCTCGTCGAAGAAAAGGTCCCCGGCAGCCGAGCCCTCGTCGAAGAAAAGGTCCCCGGCAGCCGAGCCCTCGTCGAATATTTTTTCTTCGGCAGCCGAGCCCTCGTCGAAGAAAAGGTCCCCGGCAGCCGAGCCCTCGTCGAAGAAAAGGTCCCCGGCAGCCGAGCCCTCGTCGAATATTTTTTCTTCGGCAGCCGAGCCCTCGTCGAAGAAAAGGTCCCCGGCAGCCGAGCCCTCGTCGAAGAAAAGGTCCCCGGCAGCCGAGCCCTCGTCGAATATTTTTTCTTCGGCAGCCGAGCCCTCGTCGAAGAAAAGGTCCCCGGCAGCCGAGCCCTCGTCGAAGAAAAGGTCCCCGGCAGCCGAGCCCTCGTCGAATATTTTTTCTTCGGCAGCCGAGCCCTCGTCGAAGAAAAGGTCCCCGGCAGCCGAGCCCTCGTCGAAGAAAAGGTCCCCGGCAGCCGAGCCCTCGTCGAAGAAAAGGTCCCCGGCAGCCGAGCACTCGTCGAATATTTTTCTTCGGCAGCCGAGCCCTCGTCGAAGAAAAGGTCCCCGGCAGCCGAGCCCTCGTCGAATATTTTTTCTTCAGCAGCCGAGCCCTCGTCGAATATCTTTCCTTCGGCAGCCGAGCCCTCGTCGAATATTTTTCTTCGGCAGCCGAGCCCTCGTCGAAGAAAAGGTCCCCGGCAGCCGAGCCCTCGTCGAAGAAAAGGTCCCCGGCAGCCGAGCCCTCGTCGAAGAAAAGGTCCCCGGCAGCCGAGCCCTCGTCGAATATTTTTTCTTCGGCAGCCGAGCCCTCGTCGAAGAAAAGGTCCCCGGCAGCCGAGCCCTCGTCGAAGAAAAGGTCCCCGGCAGCCGAGCCCTCGTCGAATATTTTTTCTTCGGCAGCCGAGCCCTCGTCGAAGAAAAGGTCCCCGGCAGCCGAGCCCTTGTCGAATATTTTTTCTTCGGCAGCCGAGCCCTCGTCGAAGAAAAGGTCCCCGGCAGCCGAGCCCTCGTCGAAGAAAAGGTCCCCGGCAGCCGAGCCCTCGTCGAAGAAAAGGTCCCCGGCAGCCGAGCCCTCGTCGAAGAAAAGGTCCCCGGCAGCCGAGCCCTCGTCGAAGAAAAGGTCCCCGGCAGCCGAGCCCTCGTCGAATATTTTTTCTTCGGCAGCCGAGCCCTCGTCGAAGAAAAGGTCCCCGGCAGCCGAGCCCTCGTCGAATATTTTTTCTTCGGCAGCCGAGCCCTCGTCGAATATTTTTTCTTCGGCAGCCGAGCCCTCGTCGAAGAAAAGGTCCCCGGCAGCCGAGCCCTCGTCGAAGAAAAGGTCCCCGGCAGCCGAGCCCTCGTCGAATATTTTTTCTTCGGCAGCCGAGCCCTCGTCGAAGAAAAGGTCCCCGGCAGCCGAGCCCTCGTCGAAGAAAAGGTCCCCGGCAGCCGAGCCCTTGTCGAATATGTTTTCTTCGGCAGCCGAGCCCTCGTCGAAGAAAAGGTCCCCGGCAGCCGAGCCCTCGTCGAAGAAAAGGTCCCCGGCAGCCGAGCCCTCGTCGAAGAAAAGGTCCCCGGCAGCCGAGCCCTCGTCGAAGAAAAGGTCCCCGGCAGCCGAGCCCTCGTCGAAGAAAAGGTCCCCGGCAGCCGAGCCCTCGTCGAAGAAAAGGTCCCCGGCAGCCGAGCCCTCGTCGAAGAAAAGGTCCCCGGCAGCCGAGCCCTCGTCGAATATTTTTTCTTCGGCAGCCGAGCCCTCGTCGAAGAAAAGGTCCCCGGCAGCCGAGCCCTCGTCGAATATTTTTTCTTCGGCAGCCGAGCCCTCGTCGAATATTTTTTCTTCGGCAGCCGAGCCCTCGTCGAAGAAAAGGTCCCCGGCAGCCGAGCCCTCGTCGAAGAAAAGGTCCCCGGCAGCCGAGCCCTCGTCGAATATTTTTTCTTCGGCAGCCGAGCCCTCGTCGAAGAAAAGGTCCCCGGCAGCCGAGCCCTCGTCGAAGAAAAGGTCCCCGGCAGCCGAGCCCTCTTCGAATATTTTTTCTTCGGCAGCCGAGCCCTCGTCGAAGAAAAGGTCCCCGGCAGCCGAGCCCTCGTCGAAGAAAAGGTCCCCGGCAGCCGAGCCCTCGTCGAATATTTTTTCTTCGGCAGCCGAGCCCTCGTCGAAGAAAAGGTCCCCGGCAGCCGAGCCCTCGTCGAATATTTTTTCTTCGGCAGCCGAGCCCTCGTCGAAGAAAAGGTCCCCGGCAGCCGAGCCCTCGTCGAAGAAAAGGTCCCCGGCAGCCGAGCCCTCGTCGAAGAAAAGGTCCCCGGCAGCCGAGCCCTCGTCGAAGAAAAGGTCCCCGGCAGCCGAGCCCTCGTCGAATATTTTTTCTTCGGCAGCCGAGCCCTCGTCGAATATTTTTTCTTCGGCAGCCAAGCCCTCGTCGAAGAAAAGGTCCCCGGCAGCCGAGCCCTCGTCGAAGAAAAGGTCCCCGGCAGCCGAGCCCTCGTCGAAGAAAAGGTCCCCGGCAGCCGAGCCCTCGTCGAAGAAAAGGTCCCCGGCAGCCGAGCCCTCGTCGAAGAAAAGGTCCCCGGCAGCCGAGCCCTCGTCGAAGAAAAGGTCCCCGGCAGCCGAGACCTCGTCGAATATTTTTTCTTCGGCAGCCGAGCCCTCGTCGAAGAAAAGGTCCCCGGCAGCCGAGCCCTCGTCGAAGAAAAGGTCCCCGGCAGCCGAGCCCTCGTCGAAGAAAAGGTCCCCGGCAGCCGAGCCCTCGTCGAATATTTTTTCTTCGGCAGCCGAGCCCTCGTCGAAGAAAAGGTCCCCGGCAGCCGAGCCCTCGTCGAAGAAAAGGTCCCCGGCAGCCGAGCCCTCGTCGAAGAAAAGGTCCCCGGCAGCCGAGCCCTCGTCGAATATTTTTTCTTCGGCAGCCGAGCCCTCGTCGAAGAAAAGGTCCCCGGCAGCCGAGCCCTCGTCGAAGAAAAGGTCCCCGGCAGCCGAGCCCTCGTCGAAGAAAAGGTCCCCGGCAGCCGAGCCCTCGTCGAAGAAAAGGTCCCCGGCAGCCGAGCCCTCGTCGAAGAAAAGGTCCCCGGCAGCCGAGCCCTCGTCGAATATTTTTTCTTCGGCAGCCGAGCCCTCGTCGAATATTTTTTCTTCGGCAGCCGAGCCCTCGTCGAAGAAAAGGTCCCCGGCAGACGAGCCCTCGTCGAATATTTTTTCTTCGGCAGCCGAGCCCTCGTCGAATATTTTTTCTTCGGCAGCCGAGCCCTCGTCGAAGAAAAGGTCCCCGGCAGCCGAGCCCTCGTCGAAGAAAAGGTCCCCGGCAGCCGAGCCCTCGTCGAAGAAAAGGTCCCCGGCAGCCGAGCCCTCGTCGAATATTTTTTCTTCGGCAGCCGAGCCCTCGTCGAAGAAAAGGTCCCCGGCAGCCGAGCCCTCGTCGAATATTTTTTCTTCGGCAGCCGAGCCCTCGTCGAAGAAAAGGTCCCCGGCAGCCGAGCCCTCGTCGAATATTTTTTCTTCGGCAGCCGAGCCCTCGTCGAATATTTTTTCTTCGGCAGCCGAGCCCTCGTCGAAGAAAAGGTCCCCGGCAGCCGAGCCCTCGTCGAAGAAAAGGTCCCCGGCAGCCGAGCCCTCGTCGAAGAAAAGGTCCCCGGCAGCCGAGCCCTCGTCGAAGAAAAGGTCCCCGGCAGCCGAGCCCTCGTCGAATATTTTTTCTTCGGCAGCCGAGCCCTCGTCGAAGAAAAGGTCCCCGGCAGCCGAGCCCTCGTCGAAGAAAAGGTCCCCGGCAGCCGAGCCCTCTTCGAATATTTTTTCTTCGGCAGCCGAGCCCTCGTCGAAGAAAAGGTCCCCGGCAGCCGAGCCCTCGTCGAAGAAAAGGTCCCCGGCAGCCGAGCCCTCGTCGAATATTTTTTCTTCGGCAGCCGAGCCCTCGTCGAATATTTTTTCTTCGGCAGCCGAGCCCTCGTCGAAGAAAAGGTCCCCGGCAGCCGAGCCCTCGTCGAAGAAAAGGTCCCCGGCAGCCGAGCCCTCGTCGAAGAAAAGGTCCCCGGCAGCCGAGCCCTCGTCGAATATTTTTTCTTCGGCAGCCGAGCCCTCGTCGAAGAAAAGGTCCCCGGCAGCCGAGCCCTCGTCGAATATTTTTTCTTCGGCAGCCGAGCCCTCGTCGAAGAAAAGGTCCCCGGCAGCCGAGCCCTCGTCGAATATTTTTTCTTCGGCAGCCGAGCCCTCGTCGAATATTTTTTCTTCGGCAGCCGAGCCCTCGTCGAAGAAAAGGTCCCCGGCAGCCGAGCCCTCGTCGAAGAAAAGGTCCCCGGCAGCCGAGCCCTCGTCGAAGAAAAGGTCCCCGGCAGCCGAGCCCTCGTCGAAGAAAAGGTCCCCGGCAGACGAGCCCTCGTCGAAGAAAAGGTCCCCGGCAGCCGAGCCCTCGTCGAAGAAAAGGTCCCCGGCAGCCGAGCCCTCGTCGAATATTTTTTCTTCGGCAGCCGAGCCCTCGTCGAAGAAAAGGTCCCCGGCAGCCGAGCCCTCGTCGAAGAAAAGGTCCCCGGCAGCCGAGCCCTCTTCGAATATTTTTTCTTCGGCAGCCGAGCCCTCGTCGAAGAAAAGGTCCCCGGCAGCCGAGCCCTCGTCGAAGAAAAGGTCCCCGGCAGCCGAGCCCTCGTCGAATATTTTTTCTTCGGCAGCCGAGCCCTCGTCGAAGAAAAGGTCCCCGGCAGCCGAGCCCTCGTCGAAGAAAAGGTCCCCGGCAGCCGAGCCCTCGTCGAAGAAAAGGTCCCCGGCAGCCGAGCCCTCGTCGAAGAAAAGGTCCCCGGCAGCCGAGCCCTCGTCGAAGAAAAGGTCCCCGGCAGCCGAGCCCTCGTCGAATATTTTTTCTTCGGCAGCCGAGCCCTCGTCGAATATTTTTTCTTCGGCAGCCGAGCCCTCGTCGAAGAAAAGGTCCCCGGCAGCCGAGCCCTCGTCGAAGAAAAGGTCCCCGGCAGCCGAGCCCTCGTCGAAGAAAAGGTCCCCGGCAGCCGAGCCCTCGTCGAAGAAAAGGTCCCCGGCAGCCGAGCCCTCGTCGAAGAAAAGGTCCCCGGCAGCCGAGCCCTCGTCGAATATTTTTTCTTCGGCAGCCGAGCCCTCGTCGAAGAAAAGGTCCCCGGCAGCCGAGCCCTCGTCGAAGAAAAGGTCCCCGGCAGCCGAGCCCTCGTCGAAGAAAAGGTCCCCGGCAGCCGAGCCCTCGTCGAAGAAAAGGTCCCCGGCAGCCGAGCCCTCGTCGAAGAAAAGGTCCCCGGCAGCCGAGCCCTCGTCGAAGAAAAGGTCCCCGGCAGCCGAGCCCTCGTCGAATATTTTTTCTTCGGCAGCCGAGCCCTCGTCGAAGAAAAGGTCCCCGGCAGCCGAGCCCTCGTCGAATATTTTTTCTTCGGCAGCCGAGCCCTCGTCGAAGAAAAGGTCCCCGGCAGCCGAGCCCTCGTCGAAGAAAAGGTCCCCGGCAGCCGAGCCCTCGTCGAATATTTTTTCTTCGGCAGCCGAGCCCTCGTCGAAGAAAAGGTCCCCGGCAGCCGAGCCCTCGTCGAATATTTTTTCTTCGGCAGCCGAGCCCTCGTCGAATATTTTTTCTTCGGCAGCCGAGCCCTCGTCGAAGAAAAGGTCCCCGGCAGCCGAGCCCTCGTCGAAGAAAAGGTCCCCGGCAGCCGAGCCCTCGTCGAAGAAAAGGTCCCCGGCAGCCGAGCCCTTGTCGAATATTTTTTCTTCGGCAGCCGAGCCCTCGTCGAAGAAAAGGTCCCCGGCAGCCGAGCCCTCGTCGAAGAAAAGGTCCCCGGCAGCCGAGCCCTCGTCGAAGAAAAGGTCCCCGGCAGCCGAGCCCTCGTCGAAGAAAAGGTCCCCGGCAGCAGAGCCCTCGTCGAAGAAAAGGTCCCCGGCAGCCGAGCCCTCGTCGAATATTTTTTCTTCGGCAGCCGAGCCCTCGTCGAAGAAAAGGTCCCCGGCAGCCGAGCCCTCGTCGAATATTTTTTCTTCGGCAGCCGAGCCCTCGTCGAATATTTTTTCTTCGGCAGCCGAGCCCTCGTCGAAGAAAAGGTCCCCGGCAGCCGAGCCCTCGTCGAAGAAAAGGTCCCCGGCAGCCGAGCCCTCTTCGAATATTTTTTCTTCGGCAGCCGAGCCCTCGTCGAAGAAAAGGTCCCCGGCAGCCGAGCCCTCGTCGAAGAAAAGGTCCCCGGCAGCCGAGCCCTCGTCGAATATTTTTTCTTCGGCAGCCGAGCCCTCGTCGAAGAAAAGGTCCCCGGCAGCCGAGCCCTTGTCGAATATTTTTTCTTCGGCAGCCGAGCCCTCGTCGAAGAAAAGGTCCCCGGCAGCCGAGCCCTCGTCGAAGAAAAGGTCCCCGGCAGCCGAGCCCTCGTCGAAGAAAAGGTCCCCGGCAGCCGAGACCTCGTCGAAGAAAAGGTCCCCGGCAGCCGAGCCCTCGTCGAAGAAAAGGTCCCCGGCAGCCGAGCCCTCGTCGAAGAAAAGGTCCCCGGCAGCCGAGCCCTCGTCGAATATTTTTTCTTCGGCAGCCAAGCCCTCGTCGAAGAAAAGGTCCCCGGCAGCCGAGCCCTCGTCGAAGAAAAGGTCCCCGGCAGCCGAGCCCTCGTCGAAGAAAAGGTCCCCGGCAGCCGAGCCCTCGTCGAATATTTTTTCTTCGGCAGCCAAGCCCTCGTCGAAGAAAAGGTCCCTGGCAGCCGAGCCCTCGTCGAAGAAAAGGTCCGCGGCAGCCGAGCCCTCGTCGAAGAAAAGGTCCCCGGCAGCCGAGCCCTCGTCGAAGAAAAGGTCCCCGGCAGCCGAGCCCTCGTCGAATATTTTTTCTTCGGCAGCCGAGCCCTCGTCGAAGAAAAGGTCCCCGGCAGCCGAGCCCTCGTCGAAGAAAAGGTCCCCGGCAGCCGAGCCCTCGTCGAAGAAAAGGTCCCCGGCAGACGAGCCCTCGTCGAAGAAAAGGTCCCCGGCAGCCGAGCCCTCGTCGAAGAAAAGGTCCCCGGCAGCCGAGCCCTCGTCGAATATTTTTTCTTCGGCAGCCGAGCCCTCGTCGAAGAAAAGGTCCCCGGCAGCCGAGCCCTCGTCGAAGAAAAGGTCCCCGGCAGCCGAGCCCTCGTCGAAGAAAAGGTCCCCGGCAGCCGAGCCCTCGTCGAATATTTTTTCTTCGGCAGCCGAGCCCTCGTCGAAGAAAAGGTCCCCGGCAGCCGAGCCCTCGTCGAAGAAAAGGTCCCCGGCAGCCGAGCCCTCGTCGAATATTTTTTCTTCGGCAGCCGAGCCCTCGTCGAAGAAAAGGTCCCCGGCAGCCGAGCCCTCGTCGAAGAAAAGGTCCCCGGCAGCCGAGCCCTCGCCGAAGAAAAGGTCCCCGGCAGCCGAGCCCTCGTCGAATATTTTTTCTTCGGCAGCCGAGCCCTCGTCGAAGAAAAGGTCCCCGGCAGCCGAGCCCTCGTCGAAGAAAAGGTCCCCGGCAGCCGAGCCCTCGTCGAAGAAAAGGTCCCCGGCAGCCGAGCCCTCGTCGAATATTTTTTCTTCGGCAGCCGAGCCCTCGTCGAAGAAAAGGTCCCCGGCAGCCGAGCCCTCGTCGAAGAAAAGGTCCCCGGCAGCCGAGCCCTCGTCGAATATTTTTTCTTCGGCAGCCGAGCCCTCGTCGAAGAAAAGGTCCCCGGCAGCCGAGCCCTCGTCGAAGAAAAGGTCCCCGGCAGCCGAGCCCTCGTCGAATATTTTTTCTTCGGCAGCCGAGCCCTCGTCGAAGAAAAGGTCCCCGGCAGCCGAGCCCTCGTCGAAGAAAAGGTCCCCGGCAGCCGAGCCCTCGTCGAAGAAAAGGTCCCCGGCAGCCGAGCCCTCGTCGAAGAAAAGGTCCCCGGCAGCCGAGCCCTCGTCGAAGAAAAGGTCCCCGGCAGCCGAGCCCTCGTCGAAGAAAAGGTCCCCGGCAGCCGAGCCCTCGTCGAATATTTTTTCTTCGGCAGCCGAGCCCTCGTCGAAGAAAAGGTCCCCGGCAGCCGAGCCCTCGTCGAAGAAAAGGTCCCCGGCAGCCGAGCCCTCGTCGAAGAAAAGGTCCCCGGCAGCCGAGCCCTCGTCGAAGAAAAGGTCCCCGGCAGCCGAGCCCTCGTCGAATATTTTTTCTTCGGCAGCCGAGCCCTCGTCGAAGAAAAGGTCCCCGGCAGCCGAGCCCTCGTCGAAGAAAAGGTCCCCGGCAGCCGAGCCCTCGTCGAAGAAAAGGTCCCCGGCAGCCGAGCCCTCGTCGAAGAAAAGGTCCCCGGCAGCCGAGCCCTCGTCGAAGAAAAGGTCCCCGGCAGCCGAGCCCTCGTCGAAGAAAAGGTACCCGGCAGCCGAGCCCTCGTCGAATATTTTTTCTTCGGCAGCCGAGCCCTCGTCGAAGAAAAGGTCCCCGGCAGCCGAGCCCTCGTCGAAGAAAAGGTCCCCGGCAGCCGAGCCCTCGTCGAAGAAAAGGTCCCCGGCAGCCGAGCCCTCGTCGAAGAAAAGGTCCCCGGCAGCCGAGACCTCGTCGAAGAAAAGGTCCCCGGCAGCCGAGACCTCGTCGAAGAAAAGGTCCCCGGCAGCCGAGCCCTCGTCGAAGAAAAGGTCCCCGGCAGCCGAGCCCTCGTCGAATATTTTTTCTTCGGCAGCCAAGCCCTCGTCGAAGAAAAGGTCCCCGGCAGCCGAGCCCTCGTCGAAGAAAAGGTCCCCGGCAGCCGAGCCCTCGTCGAAGAAAAGGTCCCCGGCAGCCGAGCCCTCGTCGAAGAAAAGGTCCCCGGCAGCCGAGCCCTTGTCGAATATTTTTTCTTCGGCAGCCAAGCCCTCGTCGAAGAAAAGGTCCCCGGCAGCCGAGCCCTCGTCGAAGAAAAGGTCCGCGGCAGCCGAGCCCTCGTCGAAGAAAAGGTCCCCGGCAGCCGAGCCCTCGTCGAATATTTTTTCTTCGGCAGCCGAGCCCTCGTCGAAGAAAAGGTCCCCGGCAGCCGAGCCCTCGTCGAAGAAAAGGTCCCCGGCAGCCGAGCCCTCGTCGAATATTTTTTCTTCGGCAGCCGAGCCCTCGTCGAAGAAAAGGTCCCCGGCAGCCGAGCCCTCGTCGAAGAAAAGGTCCCCGGCAGCCGAGCCCTCGTCGAAGAAAAGGTCCCCGGCAGACGAGCCCTCGTCGAAGAAAAGGTCCCCGGCAGCCGAGCCCTCGTCGAAGAAAAGGTCCCCGGCAGCCGAGCCCTCGTCGAATATTTTTTCTTCGGCAGCCGAGCCCTCGTCGAAGAAAAGGTCCCCGGCAGCCGAGCCCTCGTCGAAGAAAAGGTCCCCGGCAGCCGAGCCCTCGTCGAAGAAAAGGTCCCCGGCAGCCGAGCCCTCGTCGAATATTTTTTCTTCGGCAGCCGAGCCCTCGTCGAAGAAAAGGTCCCCGGCAGCCGAGCCCTCGTCGAAGAAAAGGTCCCCGGCAGCCGAGCCCTCGTCGAATATTTTTTCTTCGGCAGCCGAGCCCTCGTCGAAGAAAAGGTCCCCGGCAGCCGAGCCCTCGTCGAAGAAAAGGTCCCCGGCAGCCGAGCCCTCGTCGAAGAAAAGGTCCCCGGCAGCCGAGCCCTCGTCGAATATTTTTTCTTCGGCAGCCGAGCCCTCGTCGAAGAAAAGGTCCCCGGCAGCCGAGCCCTCGTCGAAGAAAAGGTCCCCGGCAGCCGAGCCCTCGTCGAAGAAAAGGTCCCCGGCAGCCGAGCCCTCGTCGAAGAAAAGGTCCCCGGCAGCCGAGCCCTCGTCGAATATTTTTTCTTCGGCAGCCGAGCCCTCGTCGAAGAAAAGGTCCCCGGCAGCCGAGCCCTCGTCGAAGAAAAGGTCCCCGGCAGCCGAGCCCTCGTCGAATATTTTTTCTTCGGCAGCCGAGCCCTCGTCGAAGAAAAGGTCCCCGGCAGCCGAGCCCTCGTCGAAGAAAAGGTCCCCGGCAGCCGAGCCCTCGTCGAATATTTTTTCTTCGGCAGCCGAGCCCTCGTCGAAGAAAAGGTCCCCGGCAGCCGAGCCCTCGTCAAAGAAAAGGTCCCCGGCAGCCGAGCCCTCGTCGAAGAAAAGGTCCCCGGCAGCCGAGCCCTCGTCGAAGAAAAGGTCCCCGGCAGCCGAGCCCTCGTCGAAGAAAAGGTCCCCGGCAGCCGAGCCCTCGTCGAATATTTTTTCTTCGGCAGCCGAGCCCTCGTCGAAGAAAAGGTCCCCGGCAGCCGAGCCCTCGTCGAAGAAAAGGTCCCCGGCAGCCGAGCCCTCGTCGAAGAAAAGGTCCCCGGCAGCCGAGCCCTCGTCGAAGAAAAGGTCCCCGGCAGCCGAGCCCTCGTCGAAGAAAAGGTCCCCGGCAGCCGAGCCCTCGTCGAATATTTTTTCTTCGGCAGCCGAGCCCTCGTCGAAGAAAAGGTCCCCGGCATCCGAGCCCTCGTCGAAGAAAAGGTCCCCGGCAGCCGAGCCCTCGTCGAAGAAAAGGTCCCCGGCAGCCGAGCCCTCGTCGAAGAAAAGGTCCCCGGCAGCCGAGCCCTCGTCGAAGAAAAGGTCCCCGGCAGCCGAGCCCTCGTCGAATATTTTTTCTTCGGCAGCCGAGCCCTCGTCGAAGAAAAGGTCCCCGGCAGCCGAGCCCTCGTCGAAGAAAAGGTCCCCGGCAGCCGAGCCCTCGTCGAAGAAAAGGTCCCCGGCAGCCGAGCCCTCGTCGAAGAAAAGGTCCCCGGCAGCCGAGCCCTCGTCGAATATTTTTTCTTCGGCAGCCGAGCCCTCGTCGAAGAAAAGGTCCCCGGCAGCCGAGCCCTCGTCGAAGAAAAGGTCCCCGGCAGCCGAGCCCTCGTCGAAGAAAAGGTCCCCGGCAGCCGAGCCCTCGTCGAATATTTTTTCTTCGGCAGCCGAGCCCTCGTCGAAGAAAAGGTCCGCGGCAGCCGAGCCCTCGTCGAAGAAAAGGTCCCCGGCAGCCGAGCCCTCGTCGAAGAAAAGGTCCGCGGCAGCCGAGCCCTCGTCGAAGAAAAGGTCCCCGGCAGCCGAGCCCTCGTCGAAGAAAAGGTCCCCGGCAGCCGAGCCCTCGTCGAAGAAAAGGTCCCCGGCAGCCGAGCCCTCGTCGAATATTTTTTCTTCGGCAGCCGAGCCCTCGTCGAAGAAAAGGTCCCCGGCAGCCGAGCCCTCGTCGAAGAAAAGGTCCCCGGCAGCCGAGCCCTCGTCGAAGAAAAGGTCCCCGGCAGCCGAGCCCTCGTCGAAGAAAAGGTCCCCGGCAGCCGAGCCCTCGTCGAAGAAAAGGTCCCCGGCAGCCGAGCCCTCGTCGAAGAAAAGGTCCCCGGCAGCCGAGCCCTCGTCGAAGAAAAGGTCCCCGGCAGCCGAGCCCTCGTCGAAGAAAAGGTCCCCGGCAGCCGAGCCCTCGTCGAATATTTTTTCTTCGGCAGCCGAGCCCTCGTCGAAGAAAAGGTCCCCGGCAGCCGAGCCCTCGTCGAAGAAAAGGTCCCCGGCAGCCGAGCCCTCGTCGAAGAAAAGGTCCCCGGCAGCCGAGCCCTCGTCGAAGAAAAGGTCCCCGGCAGCCGAGCCCTCGTCGAAGAAAAGGTCCCCGGCAGCCGAGCCCTCGTCGAAGAAAAGGTCCCCGGCAGCCGAGCCCTCGTCGAAGAAAAGGTCCCCGGCAGCCGAGCCCTCGTCGAAGAAAAGGTCCCCGGCAGCCGAGCCCTCGTCGAAGAAAAGGTCCCCGGCAGCCGAGCCCTCGTCGAATATTTTTTCTTCGGCAGCCGAGCCCTCGTCGAAGAAAAGGTCCCCGGCAGCCGAGCCCTCGTCGAAGAAAAGGTCCCCGGCAGCCGAGCCCTCGTCGAAGAAAAGGTCCCCGGCAGCCGAGCCCTCGTCGAAGAAAAGGTCCCCGGCAGCCGAGCCCTCGTCGAAGAAAAGGTCCCCGGCAGCCGAGCCCTCGTCGAATATTTTTTCTTCGGCAGCCGAGCCCTCGTCGAAGAAAAGGTCCCCGGCAGCCGAGCCCTCGTCGAAGAAAAGGTCCCCGGCAGCCGAGCCCTCGTCGAAGAAAAGGTCCCCGGCAGCCGAGCCCTCGTCGAATATTTTTTCTTCGGCAGCCGAGCCCTCGTCGAAGAAAAGGTCCCCGGCAGCCGAGCCCTCGTCGAAGAAAAGGTCCCCGGCAGCCGAGCCCTCGTCGAAGAAAAGGTCCGCGGCAGCCGAGCCCTCGTCGAAGAAAAGGTCCCCGGCAGCCGAGCCCTCGTCGAAGAAAAGGTCCCCGGCAGCCGAGCCCTCGTCGAAGAAAAGGTCCCCGGCAGCCGAGCCCTCGTCGAATATTTTTTCTTCGGCAGCCGAGCCCTCGTCGAAGAAAAGGTCCCCGGCAGCCGAGCCCTCGTCGAAGAAAAGGTCCCCGGCAGCCGAGCCCTCGTCGAAGAAAAGGTCCCCGGCAGCCGAGCCCTCGTCGAAGAAAAGGTCCCCGGCAGCCGAGCCCTCGTCGAAGAAAAGGTCCCCGGCAGCCGAGCCCTCGTCGAAGAAAAGGTCCCCGGCAGCCGAGCCCTCGTCGAAGAAAAGGTCCCCGGCAGCCGAGCCCTCGTCGAAGAAAAGGTCCCCGGCAGCCGAGCCCTCGTCGAATATTTTTTCTTCGGCAGCCGAGCCCTCGTCGAAGAAAAGGTCCCCGGCAGCCGAGCCCTCGTCGAAGAAAAGGTCCCCGGCAGCCGAGCCCTCGTCGAAGAAAAGGTCCCCGGCAGCCGAGCCCTCGTCGAAGAAAAGGTCCCCGGCAGCCGAGCCCTCGTCGAAGAAAAGGTCCCCGGCAGCCGAGCCCTCGTCGAAGAAAAGGTCCCCGGCAGCCGAGCCCTCGTCGAAGAAAAGGTCCCCGGCAGCCGAGCCCTCGTCGAATATTTTTTCTTCGGCAGCCGAGCCCTCGTCGAAGAAAAGGTCCCCGGCAGCCGAGCCCTCGTCGAAGAAAAGGTCCCCGGCAGCCGAGCCCTCGTCGAAGAAAAGGTCCCCGGCAGCCGAGCCCTCGTCGAAGAAAAGGTCCCCGGCAGCCGAGCCCTCGTCGAAGAAAAGGTCCCCGGCAGCCGAGCCCTCGTCGAAGAAAAGGTCCCCGGCAGCCGAGCCCTCGTCGAATATTTTTTCTTCGGCAGCCGAGCCCTCGTCGAAGAAAAGGTCCCCGGCAGCCGAGCCCTCGTCGAAGAAAAGGTCCCCGGCAGCCGAGCCCTCGTCGAAGAAAAGGTCCCCGGCAGCCGAGCCCTCGTCGAATATTTTTTCTTCGGCAGCCGAGTCCTCGTCGAAGAAAAGGTCCCCGGCAGCCGAGCCCTCGTCGAAGAAAAGGTCCCCGGCAGCCGAGCCCTCGTCGAAGAAAAGGTCCCCGGCAGCCGAGCCCTCGTCGAAGAAAAGGTCCCCGGCAGCCGAGCCCTCGTCGAAGAAAAGGTCCCCGGCAGCCGAGCCCTCGTCGAAGAAAAGGTCCCCGGCAGCCGAGCCCTCGTCGAAGAAAAGGTCCCCGGCAGCCGAGCCCTCGTCGAATATTTTTTCTTCGGCAGCCGAGCCCTCGTCGAAGAAAAGGTCCCCGGCAGCCGAGCCCTCGTCGAAGAAAAGGTCCCCGGCAGCCGAGCCCTCGTCGAATATTTTTTCTTCGGCAGCCGAGCCCTCGTCGAAGAAAAGGTCCCCGGCAGCCGAGCCCTCGTCGAAGAAAAGGTCCCCGGCAGCCGAACCCTCGTCGAAGAAAAGGTCCCCGGCAGCCGAGCCCTCGTCGAAGAAAAGGTCCCCGGCAGCCGAGCCCTCGTCGAAGAAAAGGTCCCCGGCAGCCGAGCCCTCGTCGAAGAAAAGGTCCCCGGCAGCCGAGCCCTCGTCGAAGAAAAGGTCCCCGGCAGCCGAGCCCTCGTCGAAGAAAAGGTCCCCGGCAGCCGAGCCCTCGTCGAAGAAAAGGTCCCCGGCAGCCGAGCCCTCGTCGAATATTTTTTCTTCGGCAGCCGAGCCCTCGTCGAAGAAAAGGTCCCCGGCAGCCGAGCCCTCGTCGAAGAAAAGGTCCCCGGCAGCCGAGCCCTCGTCGAAGAAAAGGTCCCCGGCAGCCGAGCCCTCGTCGAATATTTTTTCTTCGGCAGCCGAGCCCTCGTCGAAGAAAAGGTCCCCGGCAGCCGAGCCCTCGTCGAAGAAAAGGTCCCCGGCAGCCGAGCCCTCGTCGAAGAAAAGGTCCCCGGCAGCCGAGCCCTCGTCGAAGAAAAGGTCCCCGGCAGCCGAGCCCTCGTCGAAGAAAAGGTCCCCGGCAGCCGAGCCCTCGTCGAATATTTTTTCTTCGGCAGCCGAGCCCTCGTCGAAGAAAAGGTCCCCGGCAGCCGAGCCCTCGTCGAAGAAAAGGTCCCCGGCAGCCGAGCCCTCGTCGAAGAAAAGGTCCCCGGCAGCCGAGCCCTCGTCGAAGAAAAGGTCCCCGGCAGCCGAGCCCTCGTCGAATATTTTTTCTTCGGCAGCCGAACCCTCGTCGAAGAAAAGGTCCCCGGCAGCCGAGCCCTCGTCGAAGAAAAGGTCCCCGGCAGCCGAGCCCTCGTCGAAGAAAAGGTCCCCGGCAGCCGAGCCCTCGTCGAAGAAAAGGTCCCCGGCAGCCGAGCCCTCGTCGAATATTTTTTCTTCGGCAGCCGAGCCCTCGTCGAATATTTTTTCTTCGGCAGCCGAGCCCTCGTCGAAGAAAAGGTCCCCGGCAGCCGAGCCCTCGTCGAAGAAAAGGTCCCCGGCAGCCGAGCCCTCGTCGAATATTTTTTCTTCGGCAGCCGAGCCCTCGTCGAAGAGAAGGTCCCCGGCAGCCGAGCCCTCGTCGAAGAAAAGGTCCCCGGCAGCCGAGCCCTTGTCGAATATTTTTTCTTCGGCAGCCGAGCCGTCGTCGAAGAAAAGGTCCCCGGCAGCCGAGCCCTCGTCGAAGAAAAGGTCCCCGGCAGCCGAGCCCTCGTCGAAGAAAAGGTCCCCGGCAGCCGAGCCCTCTTCGAATATTTTTTCTTCGGCAGCCGAGCCCTCGTCGAAGAAAAGGTCCCCGGCAGCCGAGCCCTCGTCGAATATTTTTTCTTCGGCAGCCGAGCCCTCGTCGAATACTTTTCTTCGGCAGCCGAGCCCTCGTCGAAGAAAAGGTCCCCGGCAGCCGAGCCCTCGTCGAAGAAAAGGTCCCCGGCAGCCGAGCCCTCGTCGAAGAAAAGGTCCCCGGCAGCCGAGCCCTCGTCGAATATTTTTTCTTCGGCAGCCGAGCCCTCGTCGAAGAAAAGGTCCCCGGCAGCCGAGCCCTCGTCGAAGAAAAGGTCCCCGGCAGCCGAGCCCTCTTCGAATATTTTTTCTTCGGCAGCCGAGCCCTCGTCGAAGAAAAGGTCCCCGGCAGCCGAGCCCTCGTCGAAGAAAAGGTCCCCGGCAGCCGAGCCCTCGTCGAATATTTTTTCTTCGGCAGCCGAGCCCTCGTCGAAGAAAAGGTCCCCGGCAGCCGAGCCCTTGTCGAATATTTTTTCTTCGGCAGCCGAGCCCTCGTCGAAGAAAAGGTCCCCGGCAGCCGAGCCCTCGTCGAAGAAAAGGTCCCCGGCAGCCGAGCCCTCGTCGAAGAAAAGGTCCCCGGCAGCCGAGCCCTCGTCGAAGAAAAGGTCCCCGGCAGCCGAGCCCTCGTCGAAGAAAAGGTCCCCGGCAGCCGAGCCCTCGTCGAATATTTTTTCTTCGGCAGCCGAGCCCTCGTCGAAGAAAAGGTCCCCGGCAGCCGAGCCCTCGTCGAAGAAAAGGTCCCCGGCAGCCGAGCCCTCGTCGAATATTTTTTCTTCGGCAGCCGAGCCCTCGTCGAAGAAAAGGTCCCCGGCAGCCGAGCCCTCGTCGAAGAAAAGGTCCCCGGCAGCCGAGCCCTCGTCGAAGAAAAGGTCCCCGGCAGCCGAGCCCTCGTCGAATATTTTTTCTTCGGCAGCCGAGCCCTCGTCGAAGAAAAGGTCCCCGGCAGCCGAGCCCTCGTCGAAGAAAAGGTCCCCGGCAGCCGAGCCCTCGTCGAATATTTTTTCTTCGGCAGCCGAGCCCTCGTCGAAGAAAAGGTCCCCGGCAGCCGAGCCCTCGTCGAAGAAAAGGTCCCCGGCAGCCGAGCCCTCGTCGAATATTTTTTCTTCGGCAGCCGAGCCCTCGTCGAAGAAAAGGTCCCCGGCAGCCGAGCCCTCGTCGAATATTTTTTCTTCGGCAGCCGAGCCCTCGTCGAAGAAAAGGTCCCCGGCAGCCGAGCCCTCGTCGAATATTTTTTCTTCGGCAGCCGAGCCCTCGTCGAAGAAAAGGTCCCCGGCAGCCGAGCCCTCGTCGAAGAAAAGGTCCCCGGCAGCTGAGCCCTCGTCGAATATTTTTTCTTCGGCAGCCGAGCCCTCGTCGAAGAAAAGGTCCCCGGCAGCCGAGCCCTCGTCGAAGAAAAGGTCCCCGGCAGCCGAGCCCTCGTCGAATATTTTTTCTTCGGCAGCCGAGCCCTCGTCGAAGAAAAGGTCCCCGGCAGCCGAGCCCTCGTCGAATATTTTTTCTTCGGCAGCCGAGCCCTCGTCGAAGAAAAGGTCCCCGGCAGCCGAGCCCTCGTCGAATATTTTTTCTTCGGCAGCCGAGCCCTCGTCGAAGAAAAGGTCCCCGGCAGCCGAGCCCTCGTCGAATATTTTTTCTTCGGCAGCCGAGCCCTCGTCGAAGAAAAGGTCCCCGGCAGCCGAGCCCTCGTCGAATATTTTTTCTTCGGCAGCCGAGCCCTCGTCGAAGAAAAGGTCCCCGGCAGCCGAGCCCTCGTCGAAGAAAAGGTCCCCGGCAGCCGAGCCCTCGTCGAATATTTTTTCTTCGGCAGCCGAGCCCTCGTCGAATATTTTTTCTTCGGCAGCCGAGCCCTCGTCGAAGAAAAGGTCCCCGGCAGCCGAGCCCTCGTCGAAGAAAAGGTCCCCGGCAGCCGAGCCCTCGTCGAATATTTTTTCTTCGGCAGCCGAGCCCTCGTCGAAGAAAAGGTCCCCGGCAGCCGAGCCCTCGTCGAAGAAAAGGTCCCCGGCAGCCGAGCCCTCGTCGAAGAAAAGGTCCCCGGCAGCCGAGCCCTCGTCGAATATTTTTTCTTCGGCAGCCGAGCCCTCGTCGAAGAAAAGGTCCCCGGCAGCCGAGCCGTCGTCGAATATTTTTTCTTTGGCAGCCGAGCCCTCGTCGAAGAAAAGGTCCCCGGCAGCCGAGCCCTCGTCGAAGAAAAGGTCCCCGGCAGCCGAGCCCTCGTCGAATATTTTTTCTTCGGCAGCCGAGCCCTCGTCGAAGAAAAGGTCCCCGGCAGCCGAGCCCTCGTCGAATATTTTTTCTTTGGCAGCCGAGCCCTCGTCGAAGAAAAGGTCCCCGGCAGCCGAGCCCTCGTCGAAGAAAAGGTCCCCGGCAGCCGAGCCCTCGTCGAATATTTTTTCTTCGGCAGCCGAGCCCTCGTCGAAGAAAAGGTCCCCGGCAGCCGAGCCCTCGTCGAAGAAAAGGTCCCCGGCAGCCGAGCCCTCGTCGAATATTTTTTCTTCGGCAGCCGAGCCCTCGTCGAAGAAAAGGTCCCCGGCAGCCGAGCCCTCGTCGAATATTTTTTCTTCGGCAGCCGAGCCCTCGTCGAAGAAAAGGTCCCCGGCAGCCGAGCCCTCGTCGAATATTTTTTCTTCGGCAGCCGAGCCCTCGTCGAAGAAAAGGTCCCCGGCAGCCGAGCCCTCGTCGAATATTTTTTCTTTGGCAGCCGAGCCCTCGTCGAAGAAAAGGTCCCCGGCAGCCGAGCCCTCGTCGAAGAAAAGGTCCCCGGCAGCCGAGCCCTCGTCGAAGAAAAGGTCCCCGGCAGCCGAGCCCTCGTCGAAGAAAAGGTCCCCGGCAGCCGAGCCCTCGTCGAAGAAAAGGTCCCCGGCAGCCGAGCCCTCGTCGAAGAAAAGGTCCCCGGCAGCCGAGCCCTCGTCGAAGAAAAGGTCCCCGGCAGCCGAGCCCTCGTCGAATATTTTTTCTTCGGCAGCCGAGCCCTCGTCGAAGAAAAGGTCCCCGGCAGCCGAGCCCTCGTCGAAGAAAAGGTCCCCGGCAGCCGAGCCCTCGTCGAATATTTTTTCTTCGGCAGCCGAGCCCTCGTCGAAGAAAAGGTCCCCGGCAGCCGAGCCCTCGTCGAATATTTTTTCTTCGGCAGCCGAGCCCTCGTCGAAGAAAAGGTCCCCGGCAGCCGAGCCCTCGTCGAAGAAAAGGTCCCCGGCAGCCGAGCCCTCGTCGAATATTTTTTCTTCGGCAGCCGAGCCCTCGTCGAAGAAAAGGTCCCCAGCAGCCGAGCCCTCGTCGAATATTTTTTCTTTGGCAGCCGAGCCCTCGTCGAAGAAAAGGTCCCCGGCAGCCGAGCCCTCGTCGAATATTTTTTCTTCGGCAGCCGAGCCCTCGTCGAAGAAAAGGTCCCCGGCAGCCGAGCCCTCGTCGAATATTTTTTCTTCGGCAGCCGAGCCCTCGTCGAAGAAAAGGTCCCCGGCAGCCGAGCCCTCGTCGAATATTTTTTCTTCGGCAGCCGAGCCCTCGTCGAAGAAAAGATCCCCGGCAGCCGAGCCCTCATCGAATATTTTTTCTTTGGCAGCCGAGCCCTCGTCGAAGAAAAGGTCCCCGGCAGCCGAGCCCTCGTCGAAGAAAAGGTCCCCGGCAGCCGAGCCCTCGTCGAAGAAAAGGTCCCCGGCAGCCGAGCCCTCGTCGAAGAAAAGGTCCCCGGCAGCCGAGCCCTCGTCGAAGAAAAGGTCCCCGGCAGCCGAGCCCTCGTCGAATATTTTTTCTTCGGCAGCCGAGCCCTCGTCGAAGAAAAGGTCCCCGGCAGCCGAGCCCTCGTCGAATATTTTTTCTTCGGCAGCCGAGCCCTCGTCGAATATTTTTTCTTCGGCAGCCGAGCCCTCGTCGAAGAAAAGGTCCCCGGCAGCCGAGCCCTCGTCGAATATTTTTTCTTCGGCAGCCGAGCCCTAGTCGAAGAAAAGGTCCCCGGCAGCCGAGCCCTCGTCGATTATTTTTTCTTCGGCAGCCGAGCCCTCGTCGAAGAAAAGGTCCCCGGCAGCCGAGCCCTCGTCGAATATTTTTTCTTCGGCAGCCGAGCCCTCGTCGAAGAAAAGGTCCCCGGCAGCCGAGCCCTCGTCGAAGAAAAGGTCCCCGGCAGCCGAGCCCTCGTCGAAGAAAAGGTCCCCGGCAGCCGAGCCCTCGTCGAAGAAAAGGTCCCCGGCAGCCGAGCCCTCGTCGAAGAAAAGGTCCCCGGCAGCCGAGCCCTCGTCGAATATTTTTTCTTCGGCAGCCGAGCCCTTGTCGAAGAAAAGGTCCCCGGCAGCCGAGCCCTCGTCGAATATTTTTTCTTCGGCAGCCGAGCCCTCGTCGAAGAAAAGGTCCCCGGCAGCCGAGCCCTCGTCGATTATTTTTTCTTCGGCAGCCGAGCCCTCGTCGAAGAAAAGGTCCCCGGCAGCCGAGCCCTCGTCGAATATTTTTTCTTCGGCAGCCGAGCCCTCGTCGAAGAAAAGGTCCCCGGCAGCCGAGCCCTCGTCGAAGAAAAGGTCCCCCGGCAGCCGAGCCCTCGTCGAAGAAAAGGTCCCCGGCAGCCGAGCCCTCGTCGAATATTTTTTCTTCGGCAGCCGAGCCCTCGTCGAAGAAAAGGTCCCCGGCAGCCGAGCCCTCGTCGAATATTTTTTCTTCGGCAGCTGAGCCCTCGTCGAAGAAAAGGTCCCCGGCAGCCGAGCCCTCGTCGAAGAAAAGGTCCCCGGCAGCCGAGCCCTCGTCGAATATTTTTTCTTCGGCAGCCGAGCCCTCGTCGAAGAAAAGGTCCCCGGCAGCCGAGCCCTCGTCGAAGAAAAGGTCCCCGGCAGCCGAGCCCTCGTCGAATATTTTTTCTTCGGCAGCCGAGCCCTCGTCGAAGAAAAGGTCCCCGGCAGCCGAGCCCTCGTCGAATATTTTTTCTTCGGCAGCCGAGCCCTCGTCGAAGAAAAGGTCCCCGGCAGCCGAGCCCTCGTCGAATATTTTTTCTTCGGCAGCCGAGCCCTCGTCGAAGAAAAGATCCCCGGCAGCCGAGCCCTCGTCGAATATTTTTTCTTTGGCAGCCGAGACCTCGTCGAAGAAAAGGTCCCCGGCAGCCGAGCCCTCGTCGAAGAAAAGGTCCCCGGCAGCCGAGCCCTCGTCGAAGAAAAGGTCCCCGGCAGCCGAGACCTCGTCGAAGAAAAGGTCCCCGGCAGCCGAGCCCTCGTCGAAGAAAAGGTCCCCGGCAGCCGAGCCCTCGTCGAAGAAAAGGTCCCCGGCAGCCGAGCCCTCGTCGAAGAAAAGGTCCCCGGCAGCCGAGCCCTCGTCGAAGAAAAGGTCCCCGGCAGCCGAGCCCTCGTCGAATATTTTTTCTTCGGCAGCCGAGCCCTCGTCGAAGAAAAGGTCCCCGGCAGCCGAGCCCTCGTCGAAGAAAACGTCCCCGGCAGCCGAGCCCTCGTCGAATATTTTTTCTTCGGCAGCCGAGCCCTTGTCGAATATTTTTTCTTCGGCAGCCGAGCCCTCGTCGAAGAAAAGGTCCCCGGCAGCCGAGCCCTCGTCGAATATTTTTTCTTCGGCAGCCGAGCCCTCGTCGAAGAAAAGGTCCCCGGCAGCCGAGCCCTCGTCGAATATTTTTTCTTCGGCAGCCGAGCCCTCGTCGAAGAAAAGGTCCCCGGCAGCCGAGCCCTCGTCGAAGAAAAGGTCCCCGGCAGCCGAGCCCTCGTCGAAGAAAAGGTCCCCGGCAGCCGAGCCCTCGTCGAAGAAAAGGTCCCCGGCAGCCGAGCCCTCGTCGAATATTTTTTCTTCGGCAGCCGAGCCCTCGTCTAAGAAAAGGTCCCCGGCAGCCGAGCCCTCGTCGAAGAAAAGGTCCCCGGCAGCCGAGTCCTCGTCGAAGAAAAGGTCCCCGGCAGCCGAGCCCTCGTCGAATATTTTTTCTTCGGCAGCCGAGCCCTCGTCGAAGAAAAGGTCCCCGGCAGCCGAGCCCTCGTCGAAGAAAAGGTCCCCGGCAGCCGAGCCCTCGTCGAAGAAAAGGTCCCCGGCAGCCGAGCCCTCGTCGAATATTTTTTCTTCGGCAGCCGAGCCCTCGTCGAAGAAAAGGTCCCCGGCAGCCGAGCCCTCGTCGAAGAAAAGGTCCCCGGCAGCCGAGCCCTCGTCGAATATTTTTTCTTCGGCAGCCGAGCCCTCGTCGAAGAAAAGGTCCCCGGCAGCCGAGCCCTCGTCGAATATTTTTTCTTCGGCAGCCGAGCCCTCGTCGAAGAAAAGGTCCCCGGCAGCCGAGCCCTCGTCGAAGAAAAGGTCCCCGGCAGCCGAGCCCTCGTCGAATATTTTTTCTTCGGCAGCCAAGCCCTCGTCGAAGAAAAGGTCCCCGGCAGCCGAGCCCTCGTCGAATATTTTTTCTTCGGCAGCCGAGCCCTCGTCGAAGAAAAGGTCCCCGGCAGCCGAGCCCTCGTCGAAGAAAAGGTCCCCGGCAGCCGAGCCCTCGTCGAAGAAAAGGTCCCCGGCAGCCGAGCCCTCGTCGAAGAAAAGGTCCCCGGCAGCCGAGCCCTCGTCGAATATTTTTTCTTCGGCAGCCGAGCCCTCGTCGAAGAAAAGGTCCCCGGCAGCCGAGCCCTCGTCGAATATTTTTTCTTCGGCAGCCGAGCCCTCGTCGAAGAAAAGGTCCCCGGCAGCCGAGCCCCTCGTCGATTATTTTTTCTTCGGCAGCCGAGCCCTCGTCGAAGAAAAGGTCCCCGGCAGCCGAGCCCTCGTCGAAGAAAAGGTCCCCGGCAGCCGAGCCCTCGTCGAAGAAAAGGTCCCCGGCAGCCGAGCCCTCGTCGAAGAAAAGGTCCCCGGCAGCCGAGCCCTCGTCGAAGAAAAGGTCCCCGGCAGCCGAGCCCTCGTCGAAGAAAAGGTCCCCGGCAGCCGAGCCCTCGTCGAATATTTTTTCTTCGGCAGCCGAGCCCTCGTCGAAGAAAAGGTCCCCGGCAGCCGAGCCCTCGTCGAATATTTTTTCTTCGGCAGCTGAGCCCTCGTCGAAGAAAAGGTCCCCGGCAGCCGAGCCCTCGTCGAAGAAAAGGTCCCCGGCAGCCGAGCCCTCGTCGAATATTTTTTCTTCGGCAGCCGAGCCCTCGTCGAAGAAAAGGTCCCCGGCAGCCGAGCCCTCGTCGAAGAAAAGGTCCCCGGCAGCCGAGCCCTCGTCGAATATTTTTTCTTCGGCAGCCGAGCCCTCGTCGAAGAAAAGGTCCCCGGCAGCCGAGCCCTCGTCGAATATTTTTTCTTCGGCAGCCGAGCCCTCGTCGAAGAAAAGGTCCCCGGCAGCCGAGCCCTCGTCGAAGAAAAGGTCCCCGGCAGCCGAGCCCTCGTCGAATATTTTTTCTTCGGCAGCCGAGCCCTCGTCGAAGAAAAGGTCCCCGGCAGCCGAGCCCTCGTCGAAGAAAAGGTCCCCGGCAGCCGAGCCCTCGTCGAATATTTTTTCTTCGGCAGCCGAGCCCTCGTCGAAGAAAAGGTCCCCGGCAGCCGAGCCCTCGTCGAAGAAAAGGTCCCCGGCAGCCGAGCCCTCGTCGAATATTTTTTCTTCGGCAGCCGAGCCCTCGTCGAAGAAAAGGTCCCCGGCAGCCGAGCCCTCGTCGAAGAAAAGGTCCCCGGCAGCCGAGCCCCTCGTCGAAGAAAAGGTCCCCGGCAGCCGAGCCCTCGTCGAAGAAAAGGTCCCCGGCAAGCCGAGCCCTCGTCGAATATTTTTTCTTCGGCAGCCGAGCCCTCGTCGAAGAAAAGGTCCCCGGCAGCCGAGCCCTCGTCGAAGAAAAGGTCCCCGGCAGCCGAGCCCTCGTCGAATATTTTTTCTTCGGCAGCCGAGCCCTCGTCGAAGAAAAGGTCCCCGGCAGCCGAGCCCTCGTCGAAGAAAAGGTCCCCGGCAGCCGAGCCCTCGTCGAATATTTTTTCTTCGGCAGCCGAGCCCTCGTCGAAGAAAAGGTCCCCGGCAGCCGAGCCCTCGTCGAAGAAAAGGTCCCCGGCAGCCGAGCCCTCGTCGAATATTTTTTCTTCGGCAGCCGAGCCCTCGTCGAAGAAAAGGTCCCCGGCAGCCGAGCCCTCGTCGAATATTTTTTCTTCGGCAGCCGAGCCCTCGTCGAAGAAAAGGTCCCCGGCAGCCGAGCCCTCGTCGAATATTTTTTCTTCGGCAGCTCGAGCCCTCGTCGAAGAAAAGGTCCCCGGCAGCCGAAGCCCTCGTCGAATATTTTTTCTTCGGCAGCCGAGCCCTCGTCGAAGAAAAGGTCCCCGGCAGCCGAGCCCTCGTCGAATATTTTTTTTCTTCGGCAGCCGAGCCCTCGTCGAAGAAAAGGTCCCCGGCAGCCGAGCCCTCGTCGAAGAAAAGGTCCCCGGCAGCCGAGCCCTCGTCGAAGAAAAGGTCCCCCGGCAGCCGAGCCCCTCGTCGAAGAAAAGGTCCCCGGCAGCCGAGCCCTCGTCGAAGAAAAGGTCCCCGGCAGCCGAGCCCTCGTCGAATATTTTTTCTTCGGCAGCCGAGCCCTCGTCGAAGAAAAGGTCCCCGGCAGCCGAGCCCTCGTCGAAATATTTTTTCTTCGGCTAGCCGAGCCCTCGTCGAAGAAAAGGTCCCCCGGCAGCCGAGCCCTCGTCGAATATTTTTTCTTCGGCAGCCGAGCCCTCGTCGAAGAAAAGGTCCCCGGCAGCCGAGCCCTCGTCGAAGAAAAGGTCCCCGGCAGCCGAGCCCTCGTCGAATATTTTTTTTCTTCGGCAGCCGAGCCCTCGTCGAAGAAAAGGTCCCCCGGCAGCCGAGCCCTCGTCGAAGAAAAGGTCCCCGGCAGCCGAGCCCTCGTCGAATATTTTTTCTTCGGCAGCCGAGCCCTCGTCGAAGAAAAGGTCCCCGGCAGCCGAGCCCTCGTCGAAGAAAAGGTCCCCGGCAGCCGAGCCCTCGTCGAATATTTTTTCTTCGGCAGCCGAGCCCTCGTCGAAGAAAAGGTCCCCGGCAGCCGAGCCCTCGTCGAAGAAAAGGTCCCCGGCAGCCGAGCCCTCGTCGAAGAAAAGGTCCCCGGCAGCCGAGCCCTCGTCGAAGAAAAGGTCCCCGGCAGCCGAGCCCTCGTCGAAGAAAAGGTCCCCGGCAGCCGAGCCCTCGTCGAATATTTTTTCTTCGGCAGCCGAGCCCTCGTCGAAGAAAAGGTCCCCGGCAGCCGAGCCCTCGTCGAAGAAAAGGTCCCCGGCAGCCGAGCCCTCGTCGAATATTTTTTCTTCGGCAGCCGAGCCCTCGTCGAAGAAAAGGTCCCCGGCAGCCGAGCCCCTCGTCGAAGAAAAGGTCCCGGCAGCCGAGCCCTCTTCGAATATTTTTTCTTCGGCAGCCGAGCCCTCGTCGAAGAAAAGGTCCCCGGCAGCCGAGCCCTCGTCGAAGAAAAGGTCCCCCGGCAGCCGAGCCCTCGTCGAATATTTTTTCTTCGGCAGCCGAGCCCTCGTCGAAGAAAAGGTCCCCGGCAGCCGAGCCCTCGTCGAATATTTTTTCTTCAGCAGCCGAGCCCCTCGTCGAATATTTTTTCTTCGGCAGCCGAGCCCTCGTCGAAGAAAAGGTCCCCGGCAGCCGAGCCCTCGTCGAAGAAAAGGTTCCCAGGCAGCCGAGCCCTCGTCGAAGAAAAGGTCCCCGGCAGCCGAGCCCTCGTCGAATATTTTTTCTTCGGCAGCCGAGCCCTCGTCGAAGAAAAGGTCCCCGGCAGCCGAGCCCTCGTCGAATATTTTTTCTTCGGCAGCCGAGCCCTCGTCGAAGAAAGGTCCCCGGCAGCCGAGCCCTCGTCGAAGAAAAGGTCCCCGGCAGCCGAGCCCCTCGTCGAAGAAAAGGTCCCCGGCAGCCGAGCCCTCGTCGAATATTTTTTTTTTTCGGCAGCCGAGCCCTCGTCAAAGAAAAGGTTCCCGGCAGCCGAGCCCTCGTCGAATATTTTTTCTTCGGCAGCCGAGCCCTCGTCGAATATTTTTTCTTCGGCAGCCGAGCCCTCGTCGAAGAAAAGGTCCCCGGCAGCCGAGCCCCTCGTCGAAGAAAAGGTCCCCGGCAGCCGAGCCCTCGTCGAATATTTTTTCTTCGGCAGCCGAGCCCTCGTCGAAGAAAAGGTCCCCGGCAAGCCGAGCCCTCGTCGAAGAAAAGGTCCCCGGCAGCCGAGCCCTCGTCGAATATTTTTTCTTCGTCAGCCGAGCCCTCGTCGAAGAAAAGGTCCCCGGCAGCCGAGCCCATCGTCGAATATTTTTTCTTCGGCAGCCGAGCCCTCGTCGAAGAAAAGGTCCCCGGCAGCCGAGCCCTCGTCGAATATTTTTTCTTCGGCAGCCGAGCCCTCGTCGAAGAAAAGGTCCCCGGCAGCCGAGCCCTCGTCGAATATTTTTTCTTCGGCAGCCGAGCCCTCGTCGAAGAAAAGGTCCCCGGCAGCCGAGCCCTCGTCGAAGAAAAGGTCCCCGGCAGCCGAGCCCTCGTCGAAGAAAAGGTCCCCGGCAGCCGAGCCCTCGTCGAAGAAAAGGTCCCCGGCAGCCGTAGCCCTCGTCGAAGAAAAGGTCCCCGGCATCCGAGCCCTCGTCGAATATTTTTTCTTCGGCAGCCGAGCCCTCGTCGAAGAAAAGGTCCCCGGCAGCCGAGCCCTCGTCGAATATTTTTTCTTCGGCAGCCGAGCCCTCGTCGAAGAAAAGGTCCCCGGCAGCCGAGCCCTCGTCGAATATTTTTTCTTCGGCAGCCGAGCCCTCGTCGAAGAAAAGGTCCCCGGCAGCCGAACCCTCGTCGAAGAAAAGGTCCCCGGCAGCCGAGCCCTCGTCGAATATTTTTTCTTCGGCAGCCGAGTCCCTCGTCGAAGAAAAGGTCCCCGGCAGCCGAGCCCTCGTGGAATATTTTTTCTTCGGCAGCCGAGCCCTCGTCGAAGAAAAGGTCCCCGGCAGCCGAGCCCTCGTCGAAGAAAAGGTCCCCGGCAGCCGAGCCCTCATCGAATATTTTTTCTTCGGCAGCCGAGCCCTCGTCGAAGAAAAGGTCCCCGGCAGCCGAGCCCTCGTCGAAGAAAAGGTCCCCGGCAGCCGAGCCCTCGTCGAAGAAAAGGTCCCCGGCAGCCGAGCCCTCGTCGAATATTTTTTCTTCGGCAGCCGAGCCCTCGTCGAAGAAAAGGTCCCCGGCAGCCGAGCCCTCGTCGAATATTTTTTCTTCGGCAGCCGAGCCCTCGTCGAAGAAAAGGTCCCCGGCAGCCGAGCCCTCGTCGAAGAAAAGGTCCCCGGCAGCCGAGCCCTCGTCGAATATTTTTTCTTCGGCAGCCGAGCCCTCGTCGAAGAAAAGGTCCCCGGCAGCCGAGCCCTCGTCGAAGAAAAGGTCCCCGGCAGCCGAGCCCTCGTCGAAGAAAAGGTCCCCGGCAGTCGAGCCCTCGTCGAAGAAAAGGTCCCCGGCAGCCGAGCCCTCGTCGAATATTTTTTCTTCGGCAGCCGAGCCCTCGTCGAATATTTTTTCTTCGGCAGCCGAGCCCTCGTCGAAGAAAAGGTCCCCGGCAGCCGAGCCCTCGTCGAATATTTTTTCTTCGGCAGCCGAGCCCTCGTCGAAGAAAAGGTCCCCGGCAGCCGAGCCCTCGTCGAAGAAAAGGTCCCCGGCAGCCGAGCCCTCGTCGAAGAAAAGGTCCCCGGCAGCCGAGCCCTCGTCGAATATTTTTTCTTCGGCAGCCGAGCCCTCGTCGAAGAAAAGGTCCCCGGCAGCCGAGCCCTCGTCGAATATTTTTTCTTCGGCAGCAGAGCCCTCGTCGAAGAAAAGGTCCCCGGCAGCCGAGCCCTCGTCGAATATTTTTTCTTCGGCAGCCGAGCCCTCGTCGAAGAAAAGGTCCCCGGCAGCCGAGCCCTCGTCGAATATTTTTTCTTCGGCAGCCGAGCCCTCGTCGAAGAAAAGGTCCCCGGCAGCCGAGCCCTCGTCGAATATTTTTTCTTCGGCAGCCGAGCCCTCGTCGAAGAAAAGGTCCCCGGCAGCCGAGCCCTCGTCGAAGAAAAGGTCCCCGGCAGCCGAGCCCTCGTCGAAGAAAAGGTCCCCGGCAGCCGAGCCCTCGTCGAAGAAAAGGTCCCCGGCAGCCGAGCCCTCGTCGAATATTTTTTCTTCGGCAGCCGAGCCCTCGTCGAAGAAAAGGTCCCCGGCAGCCGAGCCCTTCGTCGAAGAAAAGGTCCCCGGCAGCCGAGCCCTCGTCGAATATTTTTTCTTCGGCAGCCGAGCCCTCGTCGAATATTTTTTTCTTCGGCAGCCGAGCCCTCGTCGAAGAAAAGGTCCCCGGCAGCCGAGCCCTCGTCGAAGAAAAGGTCCCCGGCAGCCGAGCCCTCGTCGAAGAAAAGGTCCCCGGCAGCCGAGCCCTCGTCGAAGAAAAGGTCCCCGGCAGCCGAGCCCCTCGTCGGATATTTTTTCTTCGGCAGCCGAGCCCTCGTCGAAGAAAAGGTCCCCCGGCAGCCGAGCCCTCGTCGAAGAAAAGGTCCCCGGCAGCCGAGCCCTCGTCGAAGAAAAGGTCCCCGGCAGCCGAGCCCTCGTCGAATATTTTTTCTTCGGCAGCCGAGCCCTCGTCGAAGAAAAGGTCCCCCGGCAGCCGAGCCCTCGTCGAAGAAAAGGTCCGCGGCAGCCGAGCCCTCGTCGAAGAAAAGGTCCCCGGCAGCCGAGCCCTCGTCGAATATTTTTTCTTCGGCAGCCGAGCCCTCGTCGAAGAAAAGGTCCCCGCAGCCGAGCCCACGTCGAAGAAAAAGGTCCCCGGCAGCCGAGCCCTCGTCGAAGAAAAGGTCCCCGGCAGCCGAGCCCCTCGTCGAAGAAAAGGTCCCCGGCAGTCGAGCCTCGTCGAAGAAAAGGTCCCCGGCAGCCGAAGCCCTCGTCGAAGAAAAGGTCCCCGGCAGCCGAGCCCTCGTCGAAGAAAAAGGTTCCCGGCAGCCGAGCCCTCGTCGAATATTTTTTCTTCGGCAGCCGAGCCCTCGTCGAAGAAAAGGTCCCCGGCAGCCGAGCCCTCGTCGAAGAAAAGGTCCCCGGCAGCCGAGCCCTCGTCGAATAATTTTTCTTCGGCAGCCGAGCCCTCGTCGAAGAAAAGGTCCCCGGCAGCCGAGCTTTCGTCGAAGAAAAAGGTCCCCGGCAGCCGAGCCCTCGTCGAATATTTTTTTCTTCGGCAGCCGAGCCCTCGTCGAAGAAAAGGTCCCCGGCAGGCCGAGCCCTCGTCGAATATTTTTTCTTCGGCAGCCGAGCCCTCGTCGAAGAAAAGGTCCCCGGCAGCCGAGCCCTCGTCGAAGAAAAGGTCCCCGGCAGCCGAGCCCTCGTCGAATATTTTTTCTTCGGCAGCCGAGCCCTTCGTCGAAGAAAGGTCCCCGGCAGCCGAGCCCTCGTCGAATATTTTTTCTTCGGCAGCCGAGCCCTCGTCCCGAAGAAAAGGTCCCCGGCAGCGAGCCCTCGTCGAAGAAAAGGTCCCCGGCAGCCGAGCCCTCGTCGAAGAAAAGGTCCCCGGCAGCCGAGCCCTCGTCGAAGAAAAGGTCCCCGGCAGCCGAGCCCTCGTCGAATATTTTTTTTTCGGCAGCCGAGCCCTCGTCGAAGAAAAGGTCCCCGGCAGCCGAGCCCTCGTCGAATATTTTTTTCTTCGGCAGCCGAGCCCTCGTCGAAGAAAAGGTCCCCGGCAGCCGAGCCCTCGTCGAAGAAAAGGTCCCCGGCAGCCGAGCCCTCGTCGAATATTTTTTCTTCGGCAGCCGAGCCCTCGTCGAAGAAAAGGTCCCCGGCAGCCGAGCCCTCGTCGAATATTATTCTTCGGCAGCCGAGCCCTCGTCGAAATATTTTTTCTTCGGCAGCCGAGCCCTCGTCGAAGAAAAGGTCCCCGGCAGCCGAGCCCTCGTCGAATATTTTTTTCTTCGGCAGCCGAGCCCTCGTCGAAGAAAAGGTCCCCGGCAGCCGAGCCCTCGTTGAATATTTTTTCTTCGGCAGCCGAGCCCTCGTCGAAGAAAAGGTCCCCGGCAGCCGAGCCCTCGTCGAAGAAAAGGTCCCCGGCAGCCGAGCCCTCGTCGAAGAAAAGGTCCCCGGCAGCCGAGCCCTCGTCGAAGAAAAGGTCCCCGGCAGCCGAGCCCTCGTCGAAGAAAAGGTCCCCAGCAGCCGAGCCCTCGTCGAATATTTTTTCTTCGGCAGCCGAGCCCTCGTCGAAGAAAAGGTCCCCGGCAGCCGAGCCCTCGTCGAATATTTTTTCTTCGGCAGCCGAGCCCTCGTCGAAGAAAAGGTCCCCGGCAGCCGAGCCCTCGTCGAATATTTTTTCTTCGGCAGCAGAGCCCTCGTCGAAGAAAAGGTCCCCGGCAGCCGAGCCCTCGTCGAAGAAAAGGTCCCCGTCAGCCGAGCCCTCGTCGAATATTTTTTCTTCGGCAGCCGAGCCCTCGTCGAAGAAAAGGTCCCCGGCAGCCGAGCCCTCGTCGAATATTTTTTCTTCGGCAGCCGAGCCCTCGTCGAAGAAAAGGTCCCCGGCAGCCGAGCCCTCGTCGAAGAAAAGGTCCCCGGCAGCCGAGCCCTCGTCGAATATTTTTTCTTCGGCAGCCGAGCCCTCGTCGAAGAAAAGGTCCCCGGCAGCCGAGCCCTCGTCGAAGAAAAGGTCCCCGGCAGCCGAGCCCTCGTCGAATATTTTTTCTTCGGCAGCCGAGCCCTCGTCGAAGAAAAGGTCCCCGGCAGCCGAGCCCTCGTCGAAGAAAAGGTCCCCGGCAGCCGAGCCCTCGTCGAATATTTTTTCTTCGGCAGCCGAGCCCTCGTCGAAGAAAAGGTCCCCGGCAGCCGAGCCCTCGTCGAAGAAAAGGTCCCCGGCAGCCGAGCCCTCGTCGAATATTTTTTCTTCGGCAGCCGAGCCCTCGTCGAAGAAAAGGTCCCCGGCAGCCGAGCCCTCGTCGAAGAAAAGGTCCCCGGCAGCCGAGCCCTCGTCGAAGAAAAGGTCCCCGGCAGCCGAGCCCTCGTCGAAGAAAAGGTCCCCGGCAGCCGAGCCCTCGTCGAATATTTTTTCTTCGGCAGCCGAGCCCTCGTCGAATATTTTTTCTTCGGCAGCCGAGCCCTCGTCGAAGAAAAGGTCCCCGGCAGCCGAGCCCTCGTCAAATATTTTTTCTTCGGCAGCCGAGCCCTCGTCGAAGAAAAGGTCCCCGGCAGCCGAGCCCTCGTCGAAGAAAAGGTCCCCGGCAGCCGAGCCCTCGTCGAAGAAAAGGTCCCCGGCAGCCGAGCCCTCGTCGAAGAAAAGGTCCCCGGCAGCCGAGCCCTCGTCGAATATTTTTTCTTCGGCAGCCGAGCCCTCGTCGAAGAAAAGGTCCCCGGCAGCCGAGCCCTCGTCGAAGAAAAGGTCCCCGGCAGCCGAGCCCTCGTCGAAGAAAAGGTCCCCGGCAGCCGAGCCCTCGTCGAATATTTTTTCTTCGGCAGCCGAGCCCTCGTCGAAAAAAAAGGTCCCCGGCAGCCGAGCCCTCGTCGAATATTTTTTCTTCGGCAGCCGAGCCCTCGTCGAATATTTTTTCTTCGGCAGCCGAGCCCTCGTCGAAGAAAAGGTCCCCGGCAGCCGAGCCCTCGTCGAAGAAAAGGTCCCCGGCAGCCGAGCCCTCGTCGAATATTTTTTCTTCGGCAGCCGAGCCCTCGTCGAAGAAAAGGTCCCCGGCAGCCGAGCCCTCGTGGAAGAAAAGGTCCCCGGCAGCCGAGCCCTCTTCGAATATTTTTTCTTCGGCTGCCGAGCCCTCGTCGAAGAAAAGGTCCCCGGCAGCCGAGCCCTCGTCGAAGAAAAGGTCCCCGGCAGCTGAGCCCTCGTCGAATATTTTTTCTTCGGCAGCCGAGCCCTCGTCGAAGAAAAGGTCCCCGGCAGCCGAGCCCTCGTCGAATATTTTTTCTTCGGCAGCCGAGCCCTCGTCGAAGAAAAGGTCCCCGGCAGCCGAGCCCTCGTCGAAGAAAAGGTCCCCGGCAGCCGAGCCCTCGTCGAAGAAAAGGTCCCCGGCAGCCGAGCCCTCGTCGAAGAAAAGGTCCCCGGCAGCCGAGCCCTCGTCGAAGAAAAGGTCCCCGGCAGCCGAGCCCTCGTCGAAGAAAAGGTCCCCGGCAGCCGAGCCCTCGTCGAATATTTTTTCTTCGGCAGCCGAGCCCTCGTCGAAGAAAAGGTCCCCGGCAGCCGAGCCCTCGTCGAATATTTTTTCTTCGGCAGCAGAGCCCTCGTCGAAGAAAAGGTCCCCGGCAGCCGAGCCCTCGTCGGATATTTTTTCTTCGGCAGCAGAGCCCTCGTCGAAGAAAAGGTCCCCGGCAGCCGAGCCCTCGTCGAATATTTTTTCTTCGGCAGCCGAGCCCTCGTCGAAGAAAAGGTCCCCGGCAGCCGAGCCCTCGTCGAATATTTTTTCTTCGGCAGCCGAGCCCTCGTCGAAGAAAAGGTCCCCGGCAGCCGAGCCCTCGTCGAAGAAAAGGTCCCCGGCAGCCGAGCCCTCGTCGAATATTTTTTCTTCGGCAGCCGAGCCCTCGTCGAAGAAAAGGTCCCCGGCAGCCGAGCCCTCGTCGAATATTATTTCTTCGGCAGCCGAGCCCTCGTCGAAGAAAAGGTCCCCGGCAGCCGAGCCCTCGTCGAAGAAAAGGTCCCCGGCAGCCGAGCCCTCGTCGAAGAAAAGGTCCCCGGCAGCCGAGCCCTCGTCGAATATTTTTTCTTCGGCAGCCGAGCCCTCGTCGAATATTTTTTCTTCGGCAGCCGAGCCCTCGTCGAAGAAAAGGTCCCCGGCAGCCGAGCCCTCGTCGAATATTTTTTCTTCGGCAGCCGAGCCCTCGTCGAAGAAAAGGTCCCCGGCAGCCGAGCCCTCGTCGAATATTTTTTCTTCGGCAGCCGAGCCCTCGTCGAAGAAAAGGTCCCCGGCAGCCGAGCCCTCGTCGAAGAAAAGGTCCCCGGCAGCCGAGCCCTCGTCGAAGAAAAGGTCCCCGGCAGCCGAGCCCTCGTCGAAGAAAAGGTCCCCGGCAGCCGAGCCCTCGTCGAATATTTTTTCTTCGGCAGCCGAGCCCTCGTCGAAGAAAAGGTCCCCGGCAGCCGAGCCCTCGTCGAATATTTTTTCTTCGGCAGCCGAGCCCTCGTCGAAGAAAAGGTCCCCGGCAGCCGAGCCCCTCGTCGAAGAAAAGGTCCCCGGCAGCCGAGCCCTCGTCGAAGAAAAGGTCCCCGGCAGCCGAGCCCTCGTCGAAGAAAAGGTCCCCGGCAGCCGAGCCCTCGTCGAAGAAAAGGTCCCCGGCAGCCGAGCCCTCGTCGAATATTTTTTCTTCGGCAGCCGAGCCCTCGTCGAATATTTTTTCTTCGGCAGCCGAGCCCTCGTCGAAGAAAAGGTCCCCGGCAGCCGAGCCCTCGTCGAATATTTTTTCTTCGGCAGCCGAGCCCTCGTCGAAGAAAAGGTCCCCGGCAGCCGAGCCCTCGTCGAAGAAAAGGTCCCCGGCAGCCGAGCCCTCCTCGAAGAAAAGGTCCCCGGCAGCCGAGCCCTCGTCGAAGAAAAGGTCCCCGGCAGCCGAGCCCTCGTCGAAGAAAAGGTCCCCAGCAGCCGAGCCCTCGTCGAATATTTTTTCTTCGGCAGCCGAGCCCTCGTCGAAGAAAAGGTCCCCGGCAGCCGAGCCCTCGTCGAATATTTTTTCTTCGGCAGCCGAGCCCTCGTCGAAGAAAAGGTCCCCGGCAGCCGAGCCCTCGTCGAATATTTTTTCTTCGGCAGCAGAGCCCTCGTCGAAGAAAAGGTCCCCGGCAGCCGAGCCCTCGTCGAAGAAAAGGTCCCCGGCAGCCGAGCCCTCGTCGAATATTTTTTCTTCGGCAGCCGAGCCCTCGTCGAAGAAAAGGTCCCCGGCAGCCGAGCCCTCGTCGAATATTTTTTTTTCGGCAGCCGAGCCCTCGTCGAAGAAAAGGTCCCCGGCAGCCGAGCCCTCGTCGAAGAAAAGGTCCCCGGCAGCCGAGCCCTCGTCGAAGAAAAGGTCCCCGGCAGCCGAGCCCTCGTCGAAGAAAAGGTCCCCGGCAGCCGAGCCCTCGTCGAATATTTTTTCTTCGGCAGCCGAGCCCTCGTCGAAGAAAAGGTCCCCGGCAGCCGAGCCCTCGTCGAATATTTTTTCTTCGGCAGCAGAGCCCTCGTCGAAGAAAAGGTCCCCGGCAGCCGAGCCCTCGTCGAATATTTTTTCTTCGGCAGCAGAGCCCTCGTCGAAGAAAAGGTCCCCGGCAGCCGAGCCCTCGTCGAATATTTTTTCTTCGGCAGCCGAGCCCTCGTCGAAGAAAAGGTCCCCGGCAGCCGAGCCCTCGTCGAATATTTTTTCTTCGGCAGCCGAGCCCTCGTCGTAGAAAAGGTCCCCGGCAGCCGAGCCCTCGTCGAAGAAAAGGTCCCCGGCAGCCGAGCCCTCGTCGAATATTTTTTCTTCGGCAGCCGAGCCCTCGTCGAAGAAAAGGTCCCCGGCAGCCGAGCCCTCGTCGAATATTATTTCTTCGGCAGCCGAGCCCTCGTCGAAGAAAAGGTCCCCGGCAGCCGAGCCCTCGTCGAAGAAAAGGTCCCCGGCAGCCGAGCCCTCGTCGAAGAAAAGGTCCCCGGCAGCCGAGCCCTCGTCGAATATTTTTTCTTCGGCAGCCGAGCCCTCGTCGAATATTTTTTCTTCGGCAGCCGAGCCCTCGTCGAAGAAAAGGTCCCCGGCAGCCGAGCCCTCGTCGAATATTTTTTCTTCGGCAGCCGAGCCCTCGTCGAAGAAAAGGTCCCCGGCAGCCGAGCCCTCGTCGAATATTTTTTCTTCGGCAGCCGAGCCCTCGTCGAAGAAAAGGTCCCCGGCAGCCGAGCCCTCGTCGAAGAAAAGGTCCCCGGCAGCCGAGCCCTCGTCGAAGAAAAGGTCCCCGGCAGCCGAGCCCTCGTCGAAGAAAAGGTCCCCGGCAGCCGAGCCCTCGTCGAATATTTTTTCTTCGGCAGCCGAGCCCTCGTCGAAGAAAAGGTCCCCGGCAGCCGAGCCCTCGTCGAATATTTTTTCTTCGGCAGCCGAGCCCTCGTCGAAGAAAAGGTCCCCGGCAGCCGAGCCCTCGTCGAAGAAAAGGTCCCCGGCAGCCGAGCCCTCGTCGAAGAAAAGGTCCCCGGCAGCCGAGCCCTCGTCGAAGAAAAGGTCCCCGGCAGCCGAGCCCTCGTCGAAGAAAAGGTCCCCGGCAGCCGAGCCCTCGTCGAATATTTTTTCTTCGGCAGCCGAGCCCTCGTCGAAGAAAAGGTCCCCGGCAGCCGAGCCCTCGTCGAATATTTTTTCTTCGGCAGCCGAGCCCTCGTCGAAGAAAAGGTCCCCGGCAGCCGAGCCCTCGTCGAATATTTTTTCTTCGGCAGCCGAGCCCTCGTCGAAGAAAAGGTCCCCGGCAGCCGAGCCCTCGTCGAAGAAAAGGTCCCCGGCAGCCGAGCCCTCGTCGAATATTTTTTCTTCGGCAGCCGAGCCCTCGTCGAAGAAAAGGTCCCCGGCAGCCGAGCCCTCGTCGAATATTTTTTCTTCGGCAGCCGAGCCCTCGTCGAAGAAAAGGTCCCCGGCAGCCGAGCCCTCGTCGAAGAAAAGGTCCCCGGCAGCCGAGCCCTCGTCGAATATTTTTTCTTCGGCAGCCGAGCCCTCGTCGAAGAAAAGGTCCCCGGCAGCCGAGCCCTCGTCGAAGAAAAGGTCCCCGGCAGCCGAGCCCTCGTCGAATATTTTTTCTTCGGCAGCCGAGCCCTCGTCGAAGAAAAGGTCCCCGGCAGCCGAGCCCTCGTCGAAGAAAAGGTCCCCGGCAGCCGAGCCCTCGTCGAATATTTTTTCTTCGGCAGCCGAGCCCTCGTCGAAGAAAAGGTCCCCGGCAGCCGAGCCCTCGTCGAAGAAAAGGTCCCCGGCAGCCGAGCCCTCGTCGAATATTTTTTCTTCGGCAGCCGAGCCCTCGTCGAATATTTTTTCTTCGGCAGCCGAGCCCTCGTCGAAGAAAAGGTCCCCGGCAGCCGAGCCCTCGTCAAATATTTTTTCTTCGGCAGCCGAGCCCTCGTCGAAGAAAAGGTCCCCGGCAGCCGAGCCCTCGTCGAAGAAAAGGTCCCCGGCAGCCGAGCCCTCGTCGAAGAAAAGGTCCCCGGCAGCCGAGCCCTCGTCGAAGAAAAGGTCCCCGGCAGCCGAGCCCTCGTCGAATATTTTTTCTTCGGCAGCCGAGCCCTCGTCGAAGAAAAGGTCCCCGGCAGCCGAGCCCTCGTCGAAGAAAAGGTCCCCGGCAGCCGAGCCCTCGTCGAAGAAAAGGTCCCCGGCAGCCGAGCCCTCGTCGAATATTTTTTCTTCGGCAGCCGAGCCCTCGTCGAAAAAAAAGGTCCCCGGCAGCCGAGCCCTCGTCGAATATTTTTTCTTCGGCAGCCGAGCCCTCGTCGAATATTTTTTCTTCGGCAGCCGAGCCCTCGTCGAAGAAAAGGTCCCCGGCAGCCGAGCCCTCGTCGAAGAAAAGGTCCCCGGCAGCCGAGCCCTCGTCGAATATTTTTTCTTCGGCAGCCGAGCCCTCGTCGAAGAAAAGGTCCCCGGCAGCCGAGCCCTCGTGGAAGAAAAGGTCCCCGGCAGCCGAGCCCTCTTCGAATATTTTTTCTTCGGCAGCCGAGCCCTCGTCGAAGAAAAGGTCCCCGGCAGCCGAGCCCTCGTCGAAGAAAAGGTCCCCGGCAGCTGAGCCCTCGTCGAATATTTTTTCTTCGGCAGCCGAGCCCTCGTCGAAGAAAAGGTCCCCGGCAGCCGAGCCCTCGTCGAATATTTTTTCTTCGGCAGCCGAGCCCTCGTCGAAGAAAAGGTCCCCGGCAGCCGAGCCCTCGTCGAAGAAAAGGTCCCCGGCAGCCGAGCCCTCGTCGAAGAAAAGGTCCCCGGCAGCCGAGCCCTCGTCGAAGAAAAGGTCCCCGGCAGCCGAGCCCTCGTCGAAGAAAAGGTCCCCGGCAGCCGAGCCCTCGTCGAAGAAAAGGTCCCCGGCAGCCGAGCCCTCGTCGAAGAAAAGGTCCCCGGCAGCCGAGCCCTCGTCGAATATTTTTTCTTCGGCAGCCGAGCCCTCGTCGAAGAAAAGGTCCCCGGCAGCCGAGCCCTCGTCGAAGAAAAGGTCCCCGGCAGCCGAGCCCTCGTCGAATATTTTTTCTTCGGCAGCAGAGCCCTCGTCGAAGAAAAGGTCCCCGGCAGCCGAGCCCTCGTCGAATATTTTTTCTTCGGCAGCCGAGCCCTCGTCGAAGAAAAGGTCCCCGGCAGCCGAGCCCTCGTCGAATATTTTTTCTTCGGCAGCCGAGCCCTCGTCGAAGAAAAGGTCCCCGGCAGCCGAGCCCTCGTCGAAGAAAAGGTCCCCGGCAGCCGAGCCCTTGTCGAATATTTTTTCTTCGGCAGCCGAGCCCTCGTCGAAGAAAAGGTCCCCGGCAGCCGAGCCCTCGTCGAAGAAAAGGTCCCCGGCAGCCGAGCCCTCGTCGAATATTTTTTCTTCGGCAGCCGAGCCCTCGTCGAAGAAAAGGTCCCCGGCAGCCGAGCCCTCGTCGAAGAAAAGGTCCCCGGCAGCCGAGCCCTCGTCGAAGAAAAGGTCCCCGGCAGCCGAGCCCTCGTCGAAGAAAAGGTCCCCGGCAGCCGAGCCCTCGTCGAAGAAAAGGTCCCCGGCAGCCGAGCCCTCGTCGGATATTTTTTCTTCGGCAGCCGAGCCCTCGTCGAAGAAAAGGTCCCCGGCAGCCGAGCCCTCGTCGAAGAAAAGGTCCCCGGCAGCCGAGCCCTCGTCGAATATTTTTTCTTCGGCAGCCGAGCCCTCGTCGAAGAAAAGGTCCCCGGCAGCCGAGCCCTCGTCGAAGAAAAGGTCCCCGGCAGCCGAGCCCTCGTCGAAGAAAAGGTCCCCGGCAGCCGAGCCCTCGTCGAATATTTTTTCTTCGGCAGCCGAGCCCTCGTCGAAGAAAAGGTCCCCGGCAGCCGAGCCCTCGTCGAAGAAAAGGTCCCCGGCAGCCGAGCCCTCGTCGAAGAAAAGGTCCCCGGCAGCCGAGCCCTCGTCGAAGAAAAGGTCCCCGGCAGCCGAGCCCTCGTCGAAGAAAAGGTCCCCGGCAGCCGAGCCCTCGTCGAAGAAAAGGTCCCCGGCAGCCGAGCCCTCGTCGAAGAAAAGGTCCCCGGCAGCCGAGCCCTCGTCGAATATTTTTTCTTCGGCAGCCGAGCCCTCGTCGAAGAAAAGGTCCCCGGCAGCCGAGCCCTCGTCGAAGAAAAGGTCCCCGGCAGCCGAGCCCTCGTCGAAGAAAAGGTCCCCGGCAGCCGAGCCCTCGTCGAAGAAAAGGTCCCCGGCAGCCGAGCCCTCGTCGAATATTTTTTCTTCGGCAGCCGAGCCCTCGTCGAAGAAAAGGTCCCCGGCAGCCGAGCCCTCGTCGAAGAAAAGGTCCCCGGCAGCCGAGCCCTCGTCGAATATTTTTTCTTCGGCAGCCGAGCCCTCGTCGAAAAAAAAGGTCCCCGGCAGCCGAGCCCTCGTCGAATATTTTTTCTTCGGCAGCCGAGCCCTCGTCGAATATTTTTTCTTCGGCAGCCGAGCCCTCGTCGAAGAAAAGGTCCCCGGCAGCCGAGCCCTCGTCGAAGAAAAGGTCCCCGGCAGCCGAGCCCTCGTCGAATATTTTTTCTTCGGCAGCCGAGCCCTCGTCGAAGAAAAGGTCCCCGGCAGCCGAGCCCTCGTGGAAGAAAAGGTCCCCGGCAGCCGAGCCCTCTTCGAATATTTTTTCTTCGGCAGCCGAGCCCTCGTCGAAGAAAAGGTCCCCGGCAGCCGAGCCCTCGTCGAAGAAAAGGTCCCCGGCAGCTGAGCCCTCGTCGAATATTTTTTCTTCGGCAGCCGAGCCCTCGTCGAAGAAAAGGTCCCCGGCAGCCGAGCCCTCGTCGAATATTTTTTCTTCGGCAGCCGAGCCCTCGTCGAAGAAAAGGTCCCCGGCAGCCGAGCCCTCGTCGAAGAAAAGGTCCCCGGCAGCCGAGCCCTCGTCGAAGAAAAGGTCCCCGGCAGCCGAGCCCTCGTCGAAGAAAAGGTCCCCGGCAGCCGAGCCCTCGTCGAAGAAAAGGTCCCCGGCAGCCGAGCCCTCGTCGAAGAAAAGGTCCCCGGCAGCCGAGCCCTCGTCGAATATTTTTTCTTCGGCAGCCGAGCCCTCGTCGAAGAAAAGGTCCCCGGCAGCCGAGCCCTCGTCGAAGAAAAGGTCCCCGGCAGCCGAGCCCTCGTCGAATATTTTTTCTTCGGCAGCAGAGCCCTCGTCGAAGAAAAGGTCCCCGGCAGCCGAGCCCTCGTCGAATATTTTTTCTTCGGCAGCCGAGCCCTCGTCGAAGAAAAGGTCCCCGGCAGCCGAGCCCTCGTCGAATATTTTTTCTTCGGCAGCCGAGCCCTCGTCGAAGAAAAGGTCCCCGGCAGCCGAGCCCTCGTCGAAGAAAAGGTCCCCGGCAGCCGAGCCCTCGTCGAATATTTTTTCTTCGGCAGCCGAGCCCTCGTCGAAGAAAAGGTCCCCGGCAGCCGAGCCCTCGTCGAAGAAAAGGTCCCCGGCAGCCGAGCCCTCGTCGAATATTTTTTCTTCGGCAGCCGAGCCCTCGTCGAAGAAAAGGTCCCCGGCAGCCGAGCCCTCGTCGAAGAAAAGGTCCCCGGCAGCCGAGCCCTCGTCGAAGAAAAGGTCCCCGGCAGCCGAGCCCTCGTCGAAGAAAAGGTCCCCGGCAGCCGAGCCCTCGTCGGATATTTTTTCTTCGGCAGCCGAGCCCTCGTCGAAGAAAAGGTCCCCGGCAGCCGAGCCCTCGTCGAAGAAAAGGTCCCCGGCAGCCGAGCCCTCGTCGAATATTTTTTCTTCGGCAGCCGAGCCCTCGTCGAAGAAAAGGTCCCCGGCAGCCGAGCCCTCGTCGAAGAAAAGGTCCCCGGCAGCCGAGCCCTCGTCGAAGAAAAGGTCCCCGGCAGCCGAGCCCTCGTCGAAGAAAAGGTCCCCGGCAGCCGAGCCCTCGTCGAATATTTTTTCTTCGGCAGCCGAGCCCTCGTCGAAGAAAAGGTCCCCGGCAGCCGAGCCCTCGTCGAAGAAAAGGTCCCCGGCAGCCGAGCCCTCGTCGAAGAAAAGGTCCCCGGCAGCCGAGCCCTCGTCGAAGAAAAGGTCCCCGGCAGCCGAGCCCTCGTCGAAGAAAAGGTCCCCGGCAGCCGAGCCCTCGTCGAAGAAAAGGTCCCCGGCAGCCGAGCCCTCGTCGAAGAAAAGGTCCCCGGCAGCCGAGCCCTCGTCGAATATTTTTTCTTCGGCAGCCGAGCCCTCGTCGAAGAAAAGGTCCCCGGCAGCCGAGCCCTCGTCGAAGAAAAGGTCCCCGGCAGCCGAGCCCTCGTCGAAGAAAAGGTCCCCGGCAGCCGAGCCCTCGTCGAAGAAAAGGTCCCCGGCAGCCGAGCCCTCGTCGAATATTTTTTCTTCGGCAGCCGAGCCCTCGTCGAAGAAAAGGTCCCCGGCAGCCGAGCCCTCGTCGAAGAAAAGGTCCCCGGCAGCCGAGCCCTCGTCGAAGAAAAGGTCCCCGGCAGCCGAGCCCTCGTCGAATATTTTTTCTTCGGCAGCCGAGGCCTCGTCGAAGAAAAGGTCCCCGGCAGCCGAGCCCTCGTCGAAGAAAAGGTCCCCGGCAGCCGAGCCCTCGTCGAAGAAAAGGTCCCCGGCAGCTGAGCCCTCGTCGAATATTTTTTCTTCGGCAGCCGAGCCCTCGTCGAAGAAAAGGTCCCCGGCAGCCGAGCCCTCGTCGAATATTTTTTCTTCGGCAGCCGAGCCCTCGTCGAAGAAAAGGTCCCCGGCAGCCGAGCCCTCGTCGAAGAAAAGGTCCCCGGCAGCCGAGCCCTCGTCGAAGAAAAGGTCCCCGGCAGCCGAGCCCTCGTCGAAGAAAAGGTCCCCGGCAGCCGAGCCCTCGTCGAAGAAAAGGTCCCCGGCAGCCGAGCCCTCGTCGAAGAAAAGGTCCCCGGCAGCCGAGCCCTCGTCGAATATTTTTTCTTCGGCAGCCGAGCCCTCGTCGAAGAAAAGGTCCCCGGCAGCCGAGCCCTCGTCGAAGAAAAGGTCCCCGGCAGCCGAGCCCTCGTCGAATATTTTTTCTTCGGCAGCAGAGCCCTCGTCGAAGAAAAGGTCCCCGGCAGCCGAGCCCTCGTCGAATATTTTTTCTTCGGCAGCCGAGCCCTCGTCGAAGAAAAGGTCCCCGGCAGCCGAGCCCTCGTCGAATATTTTTTCTTCGGCAGCCGAGCCCTCGTCGAAGAAAAGGTCCCCGGCAGCCGAGCCCTCGTCGAAGAAAAGGTCCCCGGCAGCCGAGCCCTCGTCGAATATTTTTTCTTCGGCAGCCGAGCCCTCGTCGAAGAAAAGGTCCCCGGCAGCCGAGCCCTCGTCGAAGAAAAGGTCCCCGGCAGCCGAGCCCTCGTCGAAGAAAAGGTCCCCGGCAGCCGAGCCCTCGTCGAAGAAAAGGTCCCCGGCAGCCGAGCCCTCGTCGGATATTTTTTCTTCGGCAGCCGAGCCCTCGTCGAAGAAAAGGTCCCCGGCAGCCGAGCCCTCGTCGAAGAAAAGGTCCCCGGCAGCCGAGCCCTCGTCGAATATTTTTTCTTCGGCAGCCGAGCCCTCGTCGAAGAAAAGGTCCCCGGCAGCCGAGCCCTCGTCGAAGAAAAGGTCCCCGGCAGCCGAGCCCTCGTCGAAGAAAAGGTCCCCGGCAGCCGAGCCCTCGTCGAAGAAAAGGTCCCCGGCAGCCGAGCCCTCGTCGAATATTTTTTCTTCGGCAGCCGAGCCCTCGTCGAAGAAAAGGTCCCCGGCAGCCGAGCCCTCGTCGAAGAAAAGGTCCCCGGCAGCCGAGCCCTCGTCGAAGAAAAGGTCCCCGGCAGCCGAGCCCTCGTCGAAGAAAAGGTCCCCGGCAGCCGAGCCCTCGTCGAAGAAAAGGTCCCCGGCAGCCGAGCCCTCGTCGAAGAAAAGGTCCCCGGCAGCCGAGCCCTCGTCGAATATTTTTTCTTCGGCAGCCGAGCCCTCGTCGAAGAAAAGGTCCCCGGCAGCCGAGCCCTCGTCGAAGAAAAGGTCCCCGGCAGCCGAGCCCTCGTCGAAGAAAAGGTCCCCGGCAGCCGAGCCCTCGTCGAAGAAAAGGTCCCCGGCAGCCGAGCCCTCGTCGAATATTTTTTCTTCGGCAGCCGAGCCCTCGTCGAAGAAAAGGTCCCCGGCAGCCGAGCCCTCGTCGAATATTTTTTCATCGGCAGCCGAGCCCTCGTCGAATATTTTTTCTTCGGCAGCCGAGCCCTCGTCGAAGAAAAGGTCCCCGGCAGCCGAGCCCTCGTCGAATATTTTTTCTTCGGCAGCCGAGCCCTCGTCGAAGAAAAGGTCCCCGGCAGCCGAGCCCTCGTCGAAGAAAAGGTCCCCGGCAGCCGAGCCCTCGTCGAAGAAAAGGTCCCCGGCAGCCGAGCCCTCGTCGAATATTTTTTCTTCGGCAGCCGAGGCCTCGTCGAAGAAAAGGTCCCCGGCAGCCGAGCCCTCGTCGAATATTTTTTCTTCGGCAGCCGAGCCCTCGTCGAAGAAAAGGTCCCCGGCAGCCGAGCCCTCGTCGAATATTTTTTCTTCGGCAGCCGAGCCCTCGTCGAAGAAAAGGTCCCCGGCAGCCGAGCCCTCGTCGAAGAAAAGGTCCCCGGCAGCCGAGCCCTCGTCGAATATTTTTTCTTCGGCAGCCGAGCCCTCGTCGAAGAAAAGGTCCCCGGCAGCCGAGCCCTCGTCGAAGTAAAGGTCCCCGGCAGCCGAGCCCTCGTCGAATATTTTTTCTTCGGCAGCCGAGCCCTCGTCGAAGAAAAGGTCCCCGGCAGCCGAGCCCTCGTCGAAGAAAAGGTCCCCGGCAGCCGAGCCCTCGTCGAAGAAAAGGTCCCCGGCAGCCGAGCCCTCGTCGAATATTTTTTCTTCGGCAGCCGAGCCCTCGTCGAAGAAAAGGTCCCCGGCAGCCGAGCCCTCGTCGAATATTTTTTCTTCGGCAGCCGAGCCCTCGTCGAAGAAAAGGTCCCCGGCAGCCGAGCCCTCGTCGAATATTTTTTCTTCGGCAGCCGAGCCCTCGTCGAAGAAAAGGTCCCCGGCAGCCGAGCCCTCGTCGAAGAAAAGGTCCCCGGCAGCCGAGCCCTCGTCGAATATTTTTTCTTCGGCAGCCGAGCCCTCGTCGAAGAAAAGGTCCCCGGCAGCCGAGCCCTCGTCGAAGAAAAGGTCCCCGGCAGCCGAGCCCTCGTCGAATATTTTTTCTTCGGCAGCCGAGCCCTCGTCGAAGAAAAGGTCCCCGGCAGCCGAGCCCTCGTCGAAGAAAAGGTCCCCGGCAGCCGAGCCCTCGTCGAAGAAAAGGTCCCCGGCAGCCGAGCCCTCGTCGAAGAAAAGGTCCCCGGCAGCCGAGCCCTCGTCGAAGAAAAGGTCCCCGGCAGCCGAGCCCTCGTCGGATATTTTTTCTTCGGCAGCCGAGCCCTCGTCGAAGAAAAGGTCCCCGGCAGCCGAGCCCTCGTCGAAGAAAAGGTCCCCGGCAGCCGAGCCCTCGTCGAATATTTTTTCTTCGGCAGCCGAGCCCCTCGTCGAAGAAAAGGTCCCCGGCAGCCGAGCCCTCGTCGAAGAAAAGGTCCCCGGCAGCCGAGCCCTCGTCGAAGAAAAGGTCCCCGGCAGCCGAGCCCTCGTCGAAGAAAAGGTCCCCGGCAGCCGAGCCCTCGTCGAATATTTTTTCTTCGGCAGCCGAGCCCTCGTCGAAGAAAAGGTCCCCGGCAGCCGAGCCCTCGTCGAAGAAAAGGTCCCCGGCAGCCGAGCCCTCGTCGAAGAAAAGGTCCCCGGCAGCCGAGCCCTCGTCGAAGAAAAGGTCCCCGGCAGCCGAGCCCTCGTCGAAGAAAAGGTCCCCGGCAGCCGAGCCCTCGTCGAAGAAAAGGTCCCCGGCAGCCGAGCCCTCGTCGAATATTTTTTCTTCGGCAGCCGAGCCCTCGTCGAAGAAAAGGTCCCCGGCAGCCGAGCCCTCGTCGAAGAAAAGGTCCCCGGCAGCCGAGCCCTCGTCGAAGAAAAGGTCCCCGGCAGCCGAGCCCTCGTCGAAGAAAAGGTCCCCGGCAGCCGAGCCCTCGTCGAATATTTTTTCTTCGGCAGCCGAGCCCTCGTCGAAGAAAAGGTCCCCGGCAGCCGAGCCCTCGTCGAATATTTTTTCATCGGCAGCCGAGCCCTCGTCGAATATTTTTTCTTCGGCAGCCGAGCCCTCGTCGAAGAAAAGGTCCCCGGCAGCCGAGCCCTCGTCGAATATTTTTTCTTCGGCAGCCGAGCCCTCGTCGAAGAAAAGGTCCCCGGCAGCCGAGCCCTCGTCGAAGAAAAGGTCCCCGGCAGCCGAGCCCTCGTCGAATATTTTTTCTTCGGCAGCCGAGGCCTCGTCGAAGAAAAGGTCCCCGGCAGCCGAGCCCTCGTCGAAGAAAAGGTCCCCGGCAGCCGAGCCCTCGTCGAAGAAAAGGTCCCCGGCAGCCGAGCCCTCGTCGAAGAAAAGGTCCCCGGCAGCTGAGCCCTCGTCGAATATTTTTTCTTCGGCAGCCGAGCCCTCGTCGAAGAAAAGGTCCCCGGCAGCCGAGCCCTCGTCGAATATTTTTTCTTCGGCAGCCGAGCCCTCGTCGAAGAAAAGGTCCCCGGCAGCCGAGCCCTCGTCGAAGAAAAGGTCCCCGGCAGCCGAGCCCTCGTCGAAGAAAAGGTCCCCGGCAGCCGAGCCCTCGTCGAAGAAAAGGTCCCCGGCAGCCGAGCCCTCGTCGAAGAAAAGGTCCCCGGCAGCCGAGCCCTCGTCGAATATTTTTTCTTCGGCAGCCGAGCCCTCGTCGAAGAAAAGGTCCCCGGCAGCCGAGCCCTCGTCGAAGAAAAGGTCCCCGGCAGCCGAGCCCTCGTCGAATATTTTTTCTTCGGCAGCAGAGCCCTCGTCGAAGAAAAGGTCCCCGGCAGCCGAGCCCTCGTCGAATATTTTTTCTTCGGCAGCCGAGCCCTCGTCGAAGAAAAGGTCCCCGGCAGCCGAGCCCTCGTCGAATATTTTTTCTTCGGCAGCAGAGCCCTCGTCGAAGAAAAGGTCCCCGGCAGCCGAGCCCTCGTCGAAGAAAAGGTCCCCGGCAGCCGAGCCCTCGTCGAATATTTTTTCTTCGGCAGCCGAGCCCTCGTCGAAGAAAAGGTCCCCGGCAGCCGAGCCCTCGTCGAAGAAAAGGTCCCCGGCAGCCGAGCCCTCGTCGAATATTTTTTCTTCGGCAGCCGAGCCCTCGTCGAAGAAAAGGTCCCCGGCAGCCGAGCCCTCGTCGAAGAAAAGGTCCCCGGCAGCCGAGCCCTCGTCGAAGAAAAGGTCCCCGGCAGCCGAGCCCTCGTCGAAGAAAAGGTCCCCGGCAGCCGAGCCCCTCGTCGGATATTTTTTCTTCGGCAGCCGAGCCCTCGTCGAAGAAAAGGTCCCCGGCAGCCGAGCCCTCGTCGAAGAAAAGGTCCCCGGCAGCCGAGCCCTCGTCGAATATTTTTTCTTCGGCAGCCGAGCCCTCGTCGAAGAAAAGGTCCCCGGCAGCCGAGCCCTCGTCGAAGAAAAGGTCCCCGGCAGCCGAGCCCTCGTCGAAGAAAAGGTCCCCGGCAGCCGAGCCCCTCGTCGAAGAAAAGGTCCCCGGCAGCCGAGCCCTCGTCGAATATTTTTTCTTCGGCAGCCGAGCCCTCGTCGAAGAAAAGGTCCCCGGCAGCCGAGCCCTCGTCGAAGAAAAGGTCCCCGGCAGCCGAGCCCTCGTCGAAGAAAAGGTCCCCGGCAGCCGAGCCCTCGTCGAAGAAAAGGTCCCCGGCAGCCGAGCCCTCGTCGAAGAAAAGGTCCCCGGCAGCCGAGCCCTCGTCGAAGAAAAGGTCCCCGGCAGCCGAGCCCTCGTCGAAGAAAAGGTCCCCGGCAGCCGAGCCCTCGTCGAATATTTTTTCTTCGGCAGCCGAGCCCTCGTCGAAGAAAAGGTCCCCGGCAGCCGAGCCCTCGTCGAAGAAAAGGTCCCCGGCAGCCGAGCCCTCGTCGAAGAAAAGGTCCCCGGCAGCCGAGCCCTCGTCGAAGAAAAGGTCCCCGGCAGCCGAGCCCTCGTCGAATATTTTTTCTTCGGCAGCCGAGCCCTCGTCGAAGAAAAGGTCCCCGGCAGCCGAGCCCTCGTCGAATATTTTTTCATCGGCAGCCGAGCCCTCGTCGAATATTTTTTCTTCGGCAGCCGAGCCCTCGTCGAAGAAAAGGTCCCCGGCAGCCGAGCCCTCGTCGAATATTTTTTCTTCGGCAGCCGAGCCCTCGTCGAAGAAAAGGTCCCCGGCAGCCGAGCCCTCGTCGAAGAAAAGGTCCCCGGCAGCCGAGCCCTCGTCGAAGAAAAGGTCCCCGGCAGCCGAGCCCTCGTCGAATATTTTTTCTTCGGCAGCCGAGGCCTCGTCGAAGAAAAGGTCCCCGGCAGCCGAGCCCTCGTCGAATATTTTTTCTTCGGCAGCCGAGCCCTCGTCGAAGAAAAGGTCCCCGGCAGCCGAGCCCTCGTCGAATATTTTTTCTTCGGCAGCCGAGCCCTCGTCGAAGAAAAGGTCCCCGGCAGCCGAGCCCTCGTCGAAGAAAAGGTCCCCGGCAGCCGAGCCCTCGTCGAAGAAAAGGTCCCCGGCAGCCGAGCCCTCGTCGAATATTTTTTCTTCGGCAGCCGAGCCCTCGTCGAAGAAAAGGTCCCCGGCAGCCGAGCCCTCGTCGAAGTAAAGGTCCCCGGCAGCCGAGCCCTCGTCGAATATTTTTTCTTCGGCAGCCGAGCCCTCGTCGAAGAAAAGGTCCCCGGCAGCCGAGCCCTCGTCGAAGAAAAGGTCCCCGGCAGCCGAGCCCTCGTCGAAGAAAAGGTCCCCGGCAGCCGAGCCCTCGTCGAATATTTTTTCTTCGGCAGCCGAGCCCTCGTCGAAGAAAAGGTCCCCGGCAGCCGAGCCCTCGTCGAAGAAAAGGTCCCCGGCAGCCGAGCCCTCGTCGAATATTTTTTCTTCGGCAGCCGAGCCCTCGTCGAAGAAAAGGTCCCCGGCAGCCGAGCCCTCGTCGAAGAAAAGGTCCCCGGCAGCCGAGCCCTCGTCGAATATTTTTTCTTCGGCAGCCGAGCCCTCGTCGAAGAAAAGGTCCCCGGCAGCCAAGCCCTCGTCGAATATTTTTCTTTGGCAGCCGAGCCCTCGTCGAAGAAAAGGTCCCCGGCAGCCGAGCCCTCATCGAAGAAAAGGTCCCCGGCAGCCGAGCCCTCGTCGAAGAAAAGGTCCCCGGCAGCCGAGCCCTCGTCGAAGAAAAGGTCCCCGGCAGCCGAGCCCTCGTCGAAGAAAAGGTCCCCGGCAGCCGAGCCCTCGTCGAAGAAAAGGTCCCCGGCAGCCGAGCCCTCGTCGAATATTTTTTCTTCGGCAGCCGAGCCCTCGTCGAAGAAAAGGTCCCCGGCAGCCGAGCCCTCGTCGAATATTTTTTCTTCGGCAGCCGAGCCCTCGTCGAAGAAAAGGTCCCCGGCAGCCGAGCCCTCGTCGAAGAAAAGGTCCCCGGCAGCCGAGCCCTCGTCGAATATTTTTTCTTCGGCAGCCGAGCCCTCGTCGAAGAAAAGGTCCCCGGCAGCCGAGCCCTCGTCGAAGTAAAGGTCCCCGGCAGCCGAGCCCTCGTCGAATATTTTTTCTTCGGCAGCCGAGCCCTCGTCGAATATTTTTTCTTCGGCAGCCGAGCCCTCGTCGAATATTTTTTCCCCGGCAGCCGAGCCCTCGTCGAATATTTTTTCTTCGGCAGCCGAGCCCTCGTCGAATATTTTTTCTTCGGCAGCCGAGCCCTCGTCGAAGAAAAGGTCCCCGGCAGCCGAGCCCTCGTCGAAGAAAAGGTCCCCGGCAGCCGAGCCCTCGTCGAATATTTTTTCTTCGGCAGCCGAGCCCTCGTCGAAGAAAAGGTCCCCGGCAGCCGAGCCCTCGTGGAAGAAAAGGTCCCCGGCAGCCGAGCCCTCTTCGAATATTTTTTTCTTCGGCAGCCGAGCCCTCGTCGAAGAAAAGGTCCCCGGCAGCCGAGCCCTCGTCGAAGAAAAGGTCCCCGGCAGCTGAGCCCTCGTCGAATATTTTTTCTTCGGCAGCCGAGCCCTCGTCGAAGAAAAGGTCCCCGGCAGCCGAGCCCTCGTCGAATATTTTTTCTTCGGCAGCCGAGCCCTCGTCGAAGAAAAGGTCCCCGGCAGCCGAGCCCTCGTCGAAGAAAAGGTCCCCGGCAGCCGAGCCCTCGTCGAAGAAAAGGTCCCCGGCAGCCGAGCCCTCGTCGAAGAAAAGGTCCCCGGCAGCCGAGCCCTCGTCGAAGAAAAGGTCCCCGGCAGCCGAGCCCTCGTCGAAGAAAAGGTCCCCGGCAGCCGAGCCCTCGTCGAAGAAAAGGTCCCCGGCAGCCGAGCCCTCGTCGAAGAAAAGGTCCCCGGCAGCCGAGCCCTCGTCGAATATTTTTTCTTCGGCAGCCGAGCCCTCGTCGAAGAAAAGGTCCCCGGCAGCCGAGCCCTCGTCGAATATTTTTTCTTCGGCAGCAGAGCCCTCGTCGAAGAAAAGGTCCCCGGCAGCCGAGCCCTCGTCGAATATTTTTTCTTCGGCAGCAGAGCCCTCGTCGAAGAAAAGGTCCCCGGCAGCCGAGCCCTCGTCGAATATTTTTTCTTCGGCAGCCGAGCCCTCGTCGAAGAAAAGGTCCCCCGGCAGCCGAGCCCTCGTCGAATATTTTTTCTTCGGCAGCCGAGCCCTCGTCGAAGAAAAGGTCCCCGGCAGCCGAGCCCTCGTCGAAGAAAAGGTCCCCGGCAGCCGAGCCCTCGTCGAATATTTTTTCTTCGGCAGCCGAGCCCTCGTCGAAGAAAAGGTCCCCGGCAGCCGAGCCCTCGTCGAATATTATTTCTTCGGCAGCCGAGCCCTCGTCGAAGAAAAGGTCCCCGGCAGCCGAGCCCTCGTCGAAGAAAAGGTCCCCGGCAGCCGAGCCCTCGTCGAAGAAAAGGTCCCCGGCAGCCGAGCCCTCGTCGAATATTTTTTCTTCGGCAGCCGAGCCCTCGTCGAATATTTTTTCTTCGGCAGCCGAGCCCTCGTCGAATATTCTTTTTCTTCGGCAGCCGAGCCCTCGTCGAAGAAAAGGTCCCCGGCAGCCGAGCCCTCGTCGAATATTTTTTCTTCGGCAGCCGAGCCCTCGTCGAAGAAAAGGTCCCCGGCAGCCGAGCCCTCGTCGAATATTTTTTCTTCGGCAGCCGAGCCCTCGTCGAAGAGAAAAGGTCCCCGGCAGCCGAGCCCTCGTCGAAGAAAAGGTCCCCGGCAGCCGAGCCCTCGTCGAAGAAAAGGTCCCCGGCAGCCGAGCCCTCGTCGAAGAAAAGGTCCCCGGCAGCCGAGCCCTCGTCGAATATTTTTTCTTCGGCAGCCGAGCCCTCGTCGAAGAAAAGGTCCCCGGCAGCCGAGCCCTCGTCGAATATTTTTTCTTCGGCAGCCGAGCCCTCGTCGAAGAAAAGGTCCCCGGCAGCCGAGCCCTCGTCGAATATTTTTTCTTCGGCAGCCGAGCCCTCGTCGAAGAAAAGGTCCCCGGCAGCCGAGCCCTCGTCGAAGAAAAGGTCCCCGGCAGCCGAGCCCTCGTCGAATATTTTTTTTTCGGCAGCCGAGCCCTCGTCGAAGAAAAGGTCCCCGGCAGCCGAGCCCTCGTCGAAGAAAAGGTCCCCGGCAGCCGAGCCCTCGTCGAATATTTTTTCTTCGGCAGCCGAGCCCTCGTCGAAGAAAAGGTCCCCGGCAGCCGAGCCCTCGTCGAAGAAAAGGTCCCCGGCAGCCGAGCCCTCGTCGAATATTTTTTCTTCGGCAGCCGAGCCCTCGTCGAAGAAAAGGTCCCCGGCAGCCGAGCCCTCGTCGAAGAAAAGGTCCCCGGCAGCCGAGCCCTCGTCGAATATTTTTTCTTCGGCAGCCGAGCCCTCGTCGAAGAAAAGGTCCCCGGCAGCCGAGCCCTCGTCGAAGAAAAGGTCCCCGGCAGCCGAGCCCTCGTCGAAGAAAAGGTCCCCGGCAGCCGAGCCCTCGTCGAATATTTTTTCTTCGGCAGCCGAGCCCTCGTCGAAGAAAAGGTCCCCGGCAGCCGAGCCCTCGTCAAATATTTTTTCTTCGGCAGCCGAGCCCTCGTCGAAGAAAAGGTCCCCGGCAGCCGAGCCCTCGTCGAAGAAAAGGTCCCCGGCAGCCGAGCCCTCGTCGAAGAAAAGGTCCCCGGCAGCCGAGCCCTCGTCGAATATTTTTTCTTCGGCAGCCGAGCCCTCGTCGAAGAAAAGGTCCCCGGCAGCCGAGCCCTCGTCGAAGAAAAGGTCCCCGGCAGCCGAGCCCTCGTCGAATATTTTTTCTTCGGCAGCCGAGCCCTCGTCGAAAAAAAAGGTCCCCGGCAGCCGAGCCCTCGTCGAATATTTTTTCTTCGGCAGCCGAGCCCTCGTCGAATATTTTTTCTTCGGCAGCCGAGCCCCTCGTCGAAGAAAAGGTCCCCGGCAGCCGAGCCCTCGTCGAAGAAAAAGGTCCCCGGCAGCCGAGCCCTCGTCGAATATTTTTTCTTCGGCAGCCGAGCCCTCGTCGAAGAAAAGGTCCCCGGCAGCCGAGCCCTCGTCGAAGAAAAGGTCCCCGGCAGCCGAGCCCTCTTCGAATATTTTTTCTTCGGCAGCCGAGCCCTCGTCGAAGAAAAGGTCCCCGGCAGCCGAGCCCTCGTCGAAGAAAAGGTCCCCGGCAGCTGAGCCCTCGTCGAATATTTTTTCTTCGGCAGCAGAGCCCTCGTCGAAGAAAAGGTCCCCGGCAGCCGAGCCCTCGTCGAATATTTTTTCTTCGGCAGCCGAGCCCTCGTCGAAGAAAAGGTCCCCGGCAGCCGAGCCCCTCGTCGAAGAAAAGGTCCCCGGCAGCCGAGCCCTCGTCGAAGAAAAGGTCCCCGGCAGCCGAGCCCTCGTCGAAGAAAAGGTCCCCGGCAGCCGAGCCCTCGTCGAAGAAAAGGTCCCCGGCAGCCGAGCCCTCGTCGAAGAAAAGGTCCCCGGCAGCCGAGCCCTCGTCGAAGAAAAGGTCCCCGGCAGCCGAGCCCCTCGTCGAATATTTTTTCTTCGGCAGCCGAGCCCTCGTCGAAGAAAAGGTCCCCGGCAGCCGAGCCCTCGTCGAAGAAAAGGTCCCCGGCAGCCGAGCCCTCGTCGAATATTTTTCTTCGGCAGCCGAGCCCTCGTGGAAGAAAAGGTCCCCGGCAGCCGAGCCCTCGTGGAAGAAAAGGTCCCCGGCAGCCGAGCCCCTCGTCGAAGAAAAGGTCCCCGGCAGCCGAGCCCTCGTCGAAGAAAAGGTCCCCGGCAGCCGAGCCCTCGTCGGATATTTTTTCTTCGGCAGCCGAGCCCTCGTCGAAGAAAAGGTCCCCGGCAGCCGAGCCCTCGTCGAAGAAAAGGTCCCCGGCAGCC